>NW_019213175.1:59966-229545 GCF_002532875.2 Varroa jacobsoni | reverse complement strand
GTTTATTAGTAAATAATAAAGATATTATTAAATATTTTTATTAATATATATTGCAGCTTTATGCAGCTCATCAAGATTTATCGGGTAACCTCTAGAAAAATATTTCCTTTATTCGAACGGCACTTTAGATCTGAAAACTGAAATTTAAACAAAAAGTACGTTATAGCTGATACGTGAAGGAGTACGTTATATAGTGAGTTCATTGAGAGCTTTCGTGGTTGTATCAATAAATATTTTCCCTACGAAAAAATGTTATCTCAGTGTTATCTGAGCAAAAGAGTTATCGTGTACCTGGCTTTTGGCGCCTTTTCAGGCTGAAAAATCTAGTTTAGATCAGGTATCATATACAGAATTTTGATTCAGCTCGCCGAAAGCCTTCGATTGGTATCAGAACAACACGCCTCCCCCTTAGGTAGATCTCCATGTAAATATTCGGGTATCATTTTGCCAGTAGAAAAAAATTGACGACAAATAAAACCCAGTAAAATATAGCCTACTTCAACCCCTGCAAAGAAACCGCACAAACAGGGACCAACATTGTAAAGAGCAGCTAATAAACCCAAGTTTACATTACGCTCTACGGCGTGGATAAAGCAAACCTGTCCCAGGGTAAAAGCATTTATCCTATCGGGTCCATTTCACGCACGGCTTTTTGTCGGCATGAAACTCTCACCATTGGCGAAGATCAACCCAGACCGACCACCTCAGCGGGTCGATTTGGGTCAGGTGGATAGAAAGACAGACAGACGCCAAATTCTAATAGGGTCTGGATATATATATATATCCCGTCCCGTTTTATTTAGCCAACAATAAAAGGGCTCATCATACCTATTCGTGAACCTAAACACTGTGCAGTTTACGATACCACTCATGTCAATGTTAATCTAAAATTAATCTATTGATACATTCATAATTGAAATCCGCGTCTGTATAGCGTGCAATATTTCTATGAAAAGACGAAAAGCATTATTTATAATTATAGACTGTCTGTGTCATACAAAATGGCCGTTCTGAAACGCGATAATGTTGTAGACTCGACCGCAGCCAAGCCAAGGCAAGGCTCCAGGCGTTTACCTCTCTAATGTCACCTGGCTTTGCGGACGCTGAAGGGGACGAACCTATTTTTCTGTCCTCCATCGCACACCAATCAGCGTCATGCAGTTGGACGTTTTCAGTTAGTGGTGTCGTTACCTAGGTGCATTCGAAAGAAGCCACGCGGCTGAAAGCAAGGAGCTTGAAGCTACTCGATTCGTACAGGCGGTTACGCTCTCAATGTCGTCCTGTGTCATCGCTTCGAAAAATATCAGCAGAGGCTACGTCTTTTCTAAAGCTGTATGACTTTTTTGATTCCTTGCTGGTAAGGGCCACGCGAAATATAGCAGAGGGCGCATATTAAGGTATTTATTAAATGTTGCAAGTGGTTATTTATGAAAACACGTATGTATCTTTATATGTCGCCAATGAGTGTTTACCTAAAATATGCTTTCTGATGTAGGTATCACCCGCTGAAAGAGTTTGGAGTAAACTGACAGGTGTTAGGTGTTGAAGATGCTTCAGTTGATTTCTGCGGCCAGAGAACAGACTTATTTATTACCCGCAGGCATCCACCGGACTGGTCTTTACCACGCCAACCGTGACGATAGTCTAGTACTCTATGAAGCACTCCCGATATTCGTATAAAAAGTGGAGCGGAACCGTTCACACGTCAAAACAAACCTATTGTTCGTTATCGGTTGGCGTGTAATTTATTCTGCATCGTTTATTATCTACAAGAACAATCTGATTGTGCCACTGCCTTTTTCTTTTATTGCAGTTCTTCTCTCCAATCAAGTTAGTTGCAATATTTCAGTTTTCCAGCACTGGTACAGATGTAAACGGGCTTGTAATTTACGTACGAATATTTCGTGATTTGCCACATGCGGTGTATCCGTTTAGTGGATTGGCTATGTACTACCGTACTCAATCGCCTTATAGCTGCAGACCTGTAATAATATGCTACCCGTCAATGGTTAATTGTCGTGTAGAAGGGGTTCGCCCCGTTTTTCACACGCGGTGGTGTCAGCTTCGCTCGCGCCTTATAAGCAACCCCGGGTCGATTGGATGTTGGGCCGTAGGGATCGTGTCGATACGAGCATCGACAAACGATCACACATCCACAATAATGAATCTTCGCCGTGTGGCCTGTAACGTCTGATGATTTTGATCCGTATGAATTTTACGTACTCGGCCTGGGGCACGTGTGGGCTACGGTTATGTGGGGGTGTGTAAAAGTGTATATATAGGGTCCTCAATCGGCGACAACTAGTTCATGTTGCTAACGTTTGCGGGATGTTCTTCGCAGAGAAAATCAGACGGCGAAAAATTGACTATACGTGTTTCTAGTAATAACATGCCACAAAAAACGAAACATGGAACTTTTCCCTCTGAGCAGTTTTCGTGTGTGTATTAATACATTACCGACTTGTTATTAATCCAAATATCCGTACGTCTAAGTTAAATTGTTTTCTCTGTTATAGATAGATAGATTTTTTTTTTTTAAATTTTTACTATACTAATATTATTCGTCGATGCACATTTGTTGTTTTGAAACGCGGCCTTACTCATGTAACTGACACAACAGGAAACTGTTTTTTTCTTCTGATCTTTCTAAATGCTTCGTTCCCTTGGGTAAAAAAGCAACCAATCATTCGATATACTAAATTTATATTCGTTCAATTTTTTAGGCAAACTGTTTTTTTGACCGTCACTCCTTGCGATGAAAAACGACGACACAGCATTTTTCCCCGAGCAAAAAAAAAAAAAAACCTCATCAGGTTACGTGATTAACTCTGGCGTACCACCGAGCATATATAGCTAAGCATCCTCTCGCTACGCCTAGACAATTGGCTGACCAACAATGTCCCCTTCCGTACCTACGTTCGTCATCATATAGTCATATTGTTGATAATTTAAGCGCGATCAATGCTTATTATATATACTAGATATTATAGCAATATATCAGCACGCATACACACACGCGTCTATTCGTACTTTACACGATACGATAGAAAATTAATGAATAAAAACAGTTTTACTACTTTCGCTGCTCTAATCGTTGTAGCAGCAACAGCAGCAGCAGCAGCAGCAGATGGCCGCTAGCACAAACTCATTTCTGATGGATAGCCCAGACACTCTGGCGAACTGCTCTGGCCAGTAGTACTACGTACGTTATAAAATAATGGTCCATCAGCGTCACTGTCAATCGGCAATACATTATGAAGGCAACGGCTGATTCGGCAGCGTGAACCCGTTATGCGGTAGTGGTGTTTCAATGTGCCGACGACCCAGAATGGCTACGATAAAGGACGCAGTTTCGCCAGCAGCCTTTGCCGTCATTATGGGAAATAACCGCGGCCATTGAATTAACACGCAGATCGGGACTATGGGATCATTAACGTAATAAAGATCGACGTCAAACTCAATGATGACGGAACAGCGTACGTTTACTCTTTGCTACTGCTGCAACTGGCATTGCCTCGCCTTCTCTATTAGAATGCTAAAGATGCTAGAGATGAAGAATGCTAAAGCGGTTCTTCGAGAGACATGCGGCCTGCGAGAGGATAGCATTAAATAGATTTAGCTAACTGCGGCCATTCACTAGAGATATGGAGGGTGCTGGATATAAAAAACAAAAACACGGCTGTAAAAATAGCCAAAGAGGTCAGGTATTAGGACATTAGGGCAACGACTGGCTACAACACTAAAGCTAGCTTTGTGCATAATTTTATTGGTACTTTATTACTGTTGTTGTTGTTGTTGTTGATGTGATCGTTGTCGAAAAAACAAGTCACGACTCGTGATTATTATATATAATACGATATGCAGCAGCGAACGTTTTTTGCTCAGAAAAATGAATATATTAATCCCTAAGATGTTATTATATTATCCCTTCTTTTTTACGTTGATTATTAGTGAGGCGTAAAATTATTACTTCGGCCGGTGCACACGTCTGACGACTAACGAGATTCCCACTATCGTCCCCGATGTCCTTCAGTGGCCTAATCAAGAAACGTCATGATGACAGCAGTGACTCCTAAGCCACTCACCCTGCTGCCACCGTCGCAGAAAGAGTCTTCTTGCTTGACTCAAAGGTGAGAGCATGAATAACGTCGACCGTTGTAAAGCAGCCAACATATTACCGCCAATCTTTGACCGAAGCTTTGTCTCCTAATTGTCCTGACACCGATAATCTTTTTCCCGCTGGGCCCGTTTCGTCTTCCAGCGTCAATTCGCAGCGCCATCTCCCGTGAACATCTGGCTTTGGCGAGTGATTTTCGATTTCATACGCTTGCCCTGCTGTTTGCACTAAAATCGAAATCTAGTTTGAACTATGGGCCTTAAATTACGCTCGGGGTCTCGTCGAAGTCGCCGTACATATTCTACGTGTACTGTCGGATTGTTCGCTTCCTTTGGCGCTCGGCTATGTTCTGTGGTACCTCATCGATTATTGAATAGTTGTATCTTCGTGTGTGCTGCTGTATGACCATCGTTGTTGATCTTCGCCTATCCACACAATGATGATGAGGCAGTGGAGGCGCAGGTGTACCGCGCCCGATCCATTATCTAGAGATTCTACGTCGTATATCGATGGACAGCTAAGGAAAAAGGTCAACGATAACGTTGTCAATCCTGTGTAGCATCACTGTTGTTCATGCTCAAAATGTCAACAAATTTTAATGATATCCCTTGTGTTGAAGGGTTGTGTGAATGAATGGCAACCATCCCGATGAGGTGCCTACATCCTGTCGTGTTACGACTGCGTAGGTGTATGCATGTGTCGATAGCAACTTGTGCCACTTCAAAAAACAGGCATAAAATAATCCTTGGATAGAAAGGACGGATGAATCCGTGAAATTTTTATACGAGAACAAACAATACTACTATTATCATTATTACCGTAAAATATCTCTAGAAACTTATTGTTAATAAGATTTATAGGTGCGCGGTAAGGTTTTACGACCGATTTGCCGGAACATCGAGTAAAATGTATATTTTAAATTTCGATTCTAGTACTACTGCTAAGCGTCGTCTCGGCAAACTAGCTTCTTTCAGCATGAAACAAAGAGTGCATCTATCCGACATCAGTTTCAAAGCTAAACTGCTTCCATCACTTTGTTCAAGTAGGCAAACACCTCAATATTACGCTCTAACGGAGATCGACAAGGGGGACAGAGCTAAGAGAGAAAGTGCCCTTCTAGCCACAGAATACTAAGCATTGAGGAAATATTTCTAAAACTGTCAAAAGCCGCCGTGAGCCGTACATATGTGCCATGTCGAAGGCCATGTATATGTTAGAACATGATAAACGCACGAAGAAGTCACTTAGTGAAAACGATCGTAGAGCTTTCCCTTTGGCATATGATTTCTACTGCATGAGGTTTTCTACTGCATGAGGTGAAAGAAGGTCATCAAATTATAGTCGCTGGTAAAACCCAGTTTCTATGCAGGATGATACATGGTCTAAAGCAGTTTTCATATTGTAGATCCAGTCATAAGTTTAGATGCATTTTTCAAACTTTTAATTGATCGTAAATAAATTTGAAATTATTTGGAATGATCCTTATGACATAGTGCCAGTTACTTTTTTTTCTTTTTAATGCGCGTTTTTGGTCGCTTTTGACTGGAGTATTTCCGTTATAATCCTATGTATATAACGACCATGCAAGATACAATGCCGTTACATATTGTATAGCAAATATATCGAAGGCTCTGCTGTGGCTATACCCAAAATGCGTTCCAGACGATAGCAGGCGCACTCGATCAGGATCTAATTTCGGATCATTTGATGGGCTGGTGACGATGCTGGTTAGTTTTGCGCAAAGTCAGCCAGCTTCCCGCGGAGATTCGTGCTAATTTTACCCTTAATGCTATGATGGTTTAGAAATAGATTCACTATACTGATCCTAACTGTTTGCAACCTAATATTTTAATCCCTTTACGACAAAATTCTAAATGCAATGTTCTCTAGAGATCACTTCTGATCCGTGGGTGAACTATCATATGGCTTTTCGGCATAGGTAGTACTGATCAGAATGATAGATATATATCTATCATATGGAAGTATACTTGCCATTAAGGCAGCTATCGTTGAAAATAAACAGCAAACGTATTTATACTAGAAAAATGGCGGGTATCCCTCTACATTTTGTAAATTCACTTGAAATCACCTAACTAACGCCCAACGCATCTCCCCCCGTAACCTATCCTTGGAGATTTTTTATTCGGCACACGATATGTCGTTTTGAATTTTACTCACGACTATATGCAGATTGCCAGTTACTGCTTGTTCTGCTCTAAAAGAAAAAACCTCTTTTCATCCTCGCACCAGCTAACTAGTCAACGGCTAAAGCTAACGGTATTTCTCTCTTAATTATCTAGATAATTATTTTAGGCATTGCTTTCCTAGGGGAGCTGTAATTGGCAGGTTTAATTAACCCTTCGTCCCAATGTGGTCCAACTGCTCGTCAAAAATTGGTAATTTGAGTTATGTATTGCCAAATATTGTATCAATAGACGTTCAACCTAATTGCCAATAAAACTAAAAATAAAATTTTCAGTTTTGTTGTCGGCCGTTAAGAGTTAACAAGCGGAAACGACACGTACGATATGAAGCGTACTTGTCACTGTAAGACGTTTCTTAAACCGGTGTTACTTTTAAGACAGCATAGGTCGCTGTCTACGTGAGGATCAACAGAAGAAAAGCATCTAATAGGTATGCGTACGGTGCACTCAATCACAACTCGATCGCGGAAAGGACCACTGCTCCCTAGAACTAATCATGGCGACCACTCATATCGACCTATTGCTTATTGCTTGTATTTTCTTGTACCTATTATCTATCTACGACTGTTTTTCTCTATTCTGTAATTTTTGCGGTCATTACGGTGCTAGTTTATTGAATATTCACGTGTCTGGAAAGCCGAGTAAGTCCTATCCCAGGACATCGATCAATTGCTTGAAATCCCTGTTAGACGTGTACAGGCAAACATACACACATCATATGGCACGATGATGCAAATTGCTGTTACGTTCTCTCTGCTGCTAATCAAGTTAGTATCAGTTCAGAGTATTGCTCCGCGCATTTTTCTAAACCACAGGACCAATACGTACCTTGTCTTGTTATCATTTCGTTAGCCTAACAGCGTTTGATGTCGATAGCAAACGTTACATTTTCATTGCTACGAAAGTACGTCCGCAAGATAACATTGAAATCGGGACCCTGCGACCAGCTGTCCTTCGACGGCGTCTTTCTTAACTCATCGCACCGAAAAGCAACAGCTGACACGAGTTAAGCGATCCTCGACGAGGTCGTTTACAGATTGGCCACAGCGCATCTTGCACTCCCTGAAGAACGCTTTGAGCTTATGAACGTAGGCTAGCAGCTGCAGAACCAGCTAGTAGTCGACAGCGGCCAATTGCATCCTCAATTGGGACGAGGTAGGAGTTGTGAGTCCATGGAGCGACTACGGAAGGATAAGATCGAGGACTTAGGTCTTTTAATGATTACCCATTAACCGCACCGTCTTGTCGCAATCGCCTACCCCGTTTTTATCGAGCTATTAAGTTCGGTTGAGCATAGCAGTTTACATAGTGGTTCTGTGCAGAAGTAAAGTTTAACGGGTTTATTACTGATTTTACTGACGGAAGCTTTGATCAAATAAAACATAATATTGGACTATACTGATACCTTCGGTAGTTTCGAATGGTTTTAACAACAGTCAAACTGAGATGTGTTGAGTCATAATGAATAAATCTCTAAAAAGGAACGAATAAATTTCTAGACAGGAGAGCATCTCCTGAAACCGATCACAACGCCTACTGCTTAATTCTAATTATAGTTATATACCCGCACGGCTTAACAGCGCAAAAGCTGTTTGCCCAAACTGCTCCGCAGCAAATGAAATATCTCTCTTTTTCCTTCCTCTCTCCTTGCATCTGGAAAAGTTCTGCCTATTAACTTCCCTGTGCTAGAGCACCGTTAGCGAGCTGTTTGCTACCGCTTCGCTGGACAGATCCAAGTCTTACGATTTGTGCTTTTTTCGTTTGGTACTACCGTTCGGCATTCTATCAAACGGCTGGCTCTCAGCGAAACGAAGCGTATCTGCGCTAGGATTCGAATCTAAACCATATTGTGGTGTAGGTGCGCGGTCCTGCTTTTTGCGTGGCCTTAGTTTGTTGCCATTCCGTGTCGCCGGCGGTTTGAAAATTGTTTAATATCTTTGCACCCCCTTTTTCCCGCAACTATTTCCCATTTCTGCTTTCGTCCTTCGCCTTATCGTCGTCTCCGCAGCAGACAATCCTAGCCGGTCCTAAAACTCGCATAAAACATCCTCGATTCCACTGGGAAACAAAAACAGGAAAGGCGAAGTTCCCTCCGCCTCGCGGTCTGTGCTAGGCTTTCCGTTCGCACTAAATTGTCTATTCGGGACCTGACAGGGAAGGTTAGCTAGATAAACGCCGCCTTAGCTGGTCCATATTAAGGTCGTAAAGAACGAAAAAAAACCAAGTGAGAAAGAAATTTATCTTCGACACACAGACACACACATGCGTGAAGATGAAAAAATGTATTTGATATGGCAGGAGCTCCGCTTTCGCAACGGGCGCAATGGGCGCGCTGTTGCTATAAGCTGGTTAGAGATGGCCGCCTCGTTAGAACCATCAGAGAGTAACGAGGACCAATCAGCAAACGAATGTGTGTGAAGGTGAAAATTCGGGCAAACAGTTAGTCGAAATGATCATGAAGAAGAAGCCACCCTTTTCTGCATCGCCTTGACTGAAAATGCTACAGGATGCTCCTTGAAATCGTTATGTTTTTTTTTGTTTGAGATTAGCGGTAATTTACGATAAGTTTCGGTTCTGAAATCAGGTCGTGATTTAAGTTTCCACAGAAGTTTTTGTTCGATTAAAGTAACATTGATACTAAGTTACGGTTAGTCACGATGATGTTTGTGTCGTTCCTCTCTAATGCAAAAATATCTGTTTTTAGAATACAATAAGAAAGCAAAAAACAACTCTATTTCAGAAACTTGGACTGGGAATTATCGCAGGCTGTAACTTACGTGCACATTTGAGGTAAGTGGACTAATTAGTACAAGTTTAGATATAGCATAACTACAAACTAACTAAAAGTGGGTACTGAAGATAAATTGTTTTGCGCTAAACTCTTAGTTGCTTCAGGGCCAAAAGATTATCAGTATCACAATAAGCAGAAAGACAACTTGAGCTGAAGTTTAGTTAAAGCAAATCTTCGATATCGATCATATTTATGAACAGAGTTAACAAAGCTTTATGGCTAGGCATGTTTCTTATAGACTTACACCATAGAATGATGATCAAAAAATCATCGCTTTTAGACGACGTTATTTAAATGAATGAAAAGAGAGTACGCTGTTTATAGTTATCGGTCTTCTCGATATATCGCGTTTGGTTTCCTCTATGTTGCCCTATTGGGTTCTCAGTAAGAGTTCTCAGAACTCTTCTTTCTTTTTTGTCATTTTGCTCCTCCTTTATGTCATTAGTGATAATAATAACAACAATGATAACTAAGAGAGTTAGATATATGTAAAGTAATCCGTCAATTGGATCGAAGAATTGAGGAACTACTTATTGATACGCTGAGCTTATGTTTATATTATAACGCCTGCTGTATGGGTAGGTAATGTCTATTTTAAAATATTACTATATCATTTTATGTACTTTATTTATGCGTCTTTGTAAATAAGCTATGATGAAAAATTATTCCTTTTGTATAGAAGGCTCATAAGGGACCTAATAATGTTAACTGTTAAGGCTCTTTCGGCAAAAAACAAATCTGTTCCAATGTTGCCCTCGATCTTCCTAGAAAGATTTCTGATTATACTTAGCCATGTATCCTAGGATCTAGAGCATAGGCGACCATGTCTGTATGTGTAATATTAACCCCAAGGATTATGTGGTTTAATTCGAGGTCCCAGAAGCATAATGTGCTACGTGCATGGAGAACTCTTCGATGTTCAGTAGTCCTATCTTTTCCTGGTCATGTCGGTTAGCCACTCTGCTTTCGTGGTCGAAAAATAATCACTGCATCTAATGTGTAGCTTATGTTAATCCTTCAATTGAAGTTAACGAGACAGGGCGGTGAGACGGAAACTTTCTCCAGGTCGTACCGTTTGCTATTTTTTTCCACTTGTCAAAGAGATTAGCCTGGAACATCTGTTGAGCCTTGAAAAAGGCTCAGGTGAGCGTCCTTCTAACGAACGAATTACCGTGCGGTAAATTCGTTGTTAGCATGGCAAAACAGGCTAATTGACCTGTTGACCCAGAATAACAGGGCCAGTTCGACGATTAACTCGGCGACGCGCGTGCGTTTTACTGGCGTTATATTGATCTTTAGAAAAAAGGTTACGTTCGCCACATACAGAAAGACGGGATACCTTATAATCGTCGAGAGCATTCGTTTTATAAGAACAGCCAGAATATATAATCTTTGGCCAGCTGACAACCCTAATAATTAAACTGCCGAAACATGCCTGGGAAAATGGTCGTTCGTCTATATAACCATAATGTGATATCTTGTTTTCTTTAAAAAACGAAAACACCAACAATTAGATAGTTGGCCGGTTAGGGGTTATGCGAGAAGTTATCGTTTGACCTTCGTCGGGGCTGAGTGGTTACCGCTTTGGCGAGACCATTTTTTAACCGCAAACGGAAAATGCACCTCGTCAGAGTAAACTGTTTGTTTCTCTCTATCATTTTATTATACTATTATATTATTACTAGTAGTATTCTCTCTATGTTATTAGAACTCTCTGGCTATAGAAAAAATACAGTAGAATCACATGCTCGCCATGTTTTACGGAATGCAATCGAATACCTATTAGACATTACGAAAGATTATATGGAACTCGCCATAAATATAAAGGAGGATCATTGCTACAATTATGATTGATACTGTAATTTTTTCACTGCTACTAATATGTTGTCAAGCTGAAATCCAGCATTGGGCCTAAAGGATAGCACGATTGCTTTGCAAAACTTTGCCATTGTCTGGCAGACGTCGGCCAACTATTATTCGTACTTAATTTAGGTTCATACAACAATCATTAAATGATTGTTGCCTTTTGTCTGATCTGACCGTTTCGGTAAAGGGTTAGAGGTAGGTGTTGGTTGAATGGCTGATAGGTCGTCTTATTAACAGGGTCGGTGAAGGCGTACCGGTCATCGATATAAAAGCCTCAGCTGTCATCTTCTGGCGATATATCAAGAATCTGCAGGGTACACAGATGATTACCGGAAAAGGAAAAAATCAAATTGATCAAAAACATCTTGCCCTGGATTAGAGGCCAGCCAACGCTGCGCACACAATTCTCCAACCGCTCGCCTTATCAAGCTGCTCTCAGCGTCACGAGCTTCAATTCTTCTATAAAAACCACATCGTGTAGCTCGACGACTTACGCTGAACTTCCCCTTATTTAATACTGTGGTATCCATAGAGATGTAGATTAATATCGGTTTTCGAGAAACGACAGCAGGGCGCTCAACATAAGGCTAATAATAGAAAATATAACGTAATAAAAAAACGTGGCGAAGGGCAGAAGCAAAACACTTTTACTTAAATGTAAGCGGGAATATAGAGGATCATGTTAAGTTAGTTTGTTCTCTTACCGCTGGATTCGTCGGAGCCAGCAGAACTGATAGGGTCACACTTGAATTTAAGTATGACCCTGTAAAACTTTATAGGGTTGAGGCCTAAAGCATCAGTGTAGTGAAGCTAAATCCTGTGGCTACTGAAACCTACTGGAAATCGGTCACCGTTCATACATTCTGACCAAATCGTCTACTAATACAACACTTCACTTCCTATAATGATCCATTGCAATAGCAAACGGAGAGGTTGCGAACCGCAACGCTTCCAGAATCCGCCCGTGTAGTTTCTTTTCTTTGTTGAAAGATACAGATGATGAGGTAGGCTAGGAAAAACCATTTCACGCGAGTAGTACTTGGGAAAGCGCAGGGCTTTACGAGACAGCCGTCCAGCCGCTACCTCTATGGGTGTCTGTCTAACGTGGCTATGGCAAGTACCGCTCGGCCGTTCGGCGTCTGTTGCGAAATGACGAATTACATGACGGAAGTGTGTGCCATTTATAACGTTGCCTGTGTGATTTGCTTGGTAGGCTCTACGGATTCGAATAATAATAATTCAAAGAAACTAGTTACGGCAGGAGAGTTCATAGCGATAATTTTAAATTTCGTATGCAACGACAGATGCGGCGGCGCTTTTAGTCATTCAAGGTGAAACAACCACAATGTTAACCATGAAACTTTAACTGGTCGCGAACAGCTTTAAGCCACCAATGAACATGGAGAAAGCTATCGCAGACAGCCTGAACGGTACTCCGAAAACGAATCCGTGTTCGAAGGCGCAGTCAAGCAGCATCTATGCCTCATGTAGCGTATTTTACCTACCTAGATATTTCTTCGCGAGTATGCGTCCTTCGGCAAACGTTAGACATTGAAAATGCGCGATAATGGCAGGATTTTATAGAGGATTTACTGCTTGTGGGATTTATACCGCCCGAGTCAGATTCTATTCAAAAAGGGTTCTACGCGCGTATACGAAAGTTGCCTCATACGTTCGTATCCCTATAATACCACAAGCAGAACTGTCCTGCTTTGAATGTTTCGGTTTGCTCACTGGGGAAGAACTGTTGAGTGCTTCGGGGGACTCTTGGCAGCAACTGTTTGATCAACATCGACAAAGGCGGAAACTGTGACGTACGAAGGCCCGCCCACATCTACCGCGGTATACATTTGTATCGCTCTTACTTACTGATGTTTGCGGAAAATCTCATTGAGTGAGACTGGCGTGGAATGTATCGCACACGATGTAATTGGCGAACGGGCAAACAAATCCAAAGCAGTGGGAAGAGGGCAATTGCACGCACGTATTGAAAACATCTGAAAGGTCATCGAACGTACGCTTTTTAATTAATTCTGTTAGATCAAATTGAGTAAATCATAGTATATCGGCTTAGTGCGTACGGCAGGTGACATTGCTGGAGATCGAAATTCGTTTTTGCAGATAATTGTTAAATAGTAAATAAGTTCTTGTTCGAATCTGGGATCTTTGAAATCGTTTTAATCGTCAGATTAGATTGCGTTGTCCTTCAGCGACAAAACGACGCCTTACGTCGTGGTTTTTCTTATGCGTTCCCATATCTTCCATATTCAAACACTAAAAAAGTAAACATAGCAGTACCAGTGGTAATTAACCAAGTCACCACTTCGAGTCTAGCTCCAGCTTGCACAAATGTCACGGCAGACGCGGCAAACTGCTAAAACATACACGTATATTTGAGGGTAAGTTGCTTATATCCAGGTAGCTAAATTACTAGCTGAAGTAACAGCTTAGCAGTTAAACTCTACTGGTATGTAGTAAAAAAGTCAATTCGCAGATATACTCTAAAATCTTATAATCGAGACTTTCTCTACACTGTCACCTCCGCATAGTCTGGCCCGTACTTGGAGGTTCGCTCAGTATATCATGACACTGTTCATTGAAGCGAAAAACACTTTACCTCCAAAAAAAGCAAACTGAATTACTTGAAATTGAGTTTATAATTTGTTCAGACCTGATAAAATTCTAGGGGAGCACCTTTCTAGCTTCGGTTGACAGTCTCTGCGATATGGTACAGGGGTCTGACAAAATGTCAGTACTCTAAGATTATTCCATCTTGAAAGCCGTCCGGCGTAACAGAAGAATTACTACCCCTTAGAAAAGAACCTGCCAAGTTGGATATTGAGCTTTCAGTTCTGTACATTTGTTTTGTCGAATAGAAGATAAGCCGCTATAGAATTAGACATGATTTGAAATCGATAATTTTTCAGGACTTTGTTTTGGCGACTTTCGGTCATTACGAACCATGCACGTCTCTCGCTGTCAGACAGACTGCGCAACGGCTACGAGCAACAATAAATAAACAAAACAGCAGACAAAAATAGTGATAATAACAATAGTTTCCGTTCCAAATAGCTGAAAGTTCGGTTGGGCTAGAATTCTATGGAGCGTTATACTCAAGAAAATATTGTGTTATTGTTGGGATCTAGTAGATGCTTTCACAAATGGCAAATTCACTCTTCTGCATAATTCAGTGAGTTGTAAGCACGAAATAATGAGTGAGTCGGCCGGCATTCTTTTGCCTCTTCCATAGAATTAGGTTACTCTGTCGGCCTTTTTCTGCACTAATTCAGCATACAGACCCGTCTGTCGACATTAATACTCTATGGCCTGACTAGCAGACGAAAAAGAAAAGCAGCTCACCCGTGGCGGGCGACTGTGTCATCTACGTGCCCTCATCGACGTAATCATTATCTTTTTATCTGAATATTCAATTTGATTACTCTCGCCCTTTTCAGCGCCTTACTACGAAAGCCTTTGGTACAATGCCAGCTGATGAAGACGGTTTGAGAAAGATTACTTTTGCGACAATCCGTTGGCAGTTCCAGTTGCCCTTAACCTCCGTTAAGGTCTCTAACCTCCGTTTCCACAACTCGATTGCGCCTGCTGGCAGTGGATGTTACAAGATTAGGACCGTAACCGCTGCATCGGCGATACACTACAGCACCCAGCAGCGACTAGAGGTAACACTCTCGCTACCATACGAAAAGGGCGATTGGGTACGGGGCTTTAAGCCAACACATCAGAGAGTATTCGCTTCGATATCTATATCGTGTAGAGTCAAAAAGCTAGGGTCGGACGAGAGCGAACGGTGTACCATTTTGAAAATGCCCGCCTTTCAGTTTGCTCGCTTGGATGTAGTGTGCTCTGCTTCAGGAAGATGCTGAACGACGTGCACTGTACGTGTGTGTGGTGGGGCCCAGGTCTCTACGCGACCCAATCACCTGTGAACAGCGGGAATAGGGTTTTGCCCAAATCTACATGGCTAGGGTACTGATACGAGATCGGTTGCTATGAAACTTCTCCGAGAAAGGGTTAGTGGCGACCCATGCAGAGGCTGACGAACGGCTTCTTCTTCTTTTTTTTATGCAGTTACCGCTGATCACCGTCTGATTACTCTGTCGTGGCCCCAAAACGATCCAGTTCAGGTTAAGCTAAAAGGGCTGTTCCAAGATCGAAGGGTAGCACAAGATTGTCGACATTCCTCTTTTCGCTGTTGTTGGTTTTGTAGCTACTCTTGACGCCCACTAGACAATGCTACCCGTTTCCAGGGCAAGCAATGCTCTATTTTCTGAGCCTCTTTCTCAACTAGTCGTCCACACCTTCGTTGTTCGCTCTCTGTTGCGCCTGTTCTGCGAACGCTCGGATAGAACAGCGAAGAGTTTCGGGCTTAAAGAAAACAAGTTACTACTGCTGACACTAATAACAATGAAGGTGACAGCTTTGCGAGGTGGTGCGGACAGCTTTGGAGGCGGGAATCAAATATAAGCCTGGATCTGTCGATCTGAGCTAAGTGCATATCGGTTCGTCTGAAGGACTCCTTTTTAAATCAGACACAATTTTTCATCTTCGTCTATCAATACGCAGTGTTTCGTTATAACGGAGATACGTTCGGTTTTCTATCCTCTCGTTTGTAATTTCCTCTGCTACCTTCTCCTTCGTTAGGCTCTGAAACTGACTTGTCTATGTTTAGAGTGGCCTGTGTAGCTGTTGGGTAGTTCCCCGAACACCTAGGTGTTTCCGCGGGAGTCGAATTTCCTTTGTGGCCAGGGCTAGGCATCAGACAAAAAGTTTAGGTTTGACAACAGAGTCCTGAAAAGCAGAGACGAAATGGGAAATGACACGTATCGTGAATGTTAGGTTCTGTATGGCAATTTCTGCACTTCTCCGAACATGATGACTGATTGTGTCACTGACTACTGCGATGTTATCAACGGCCTAAGTATTTCTTGCTGTTACCTAATCCGCGCAAGTTTAGCTCAGCATGACGGCTTACGTTGGGTAATGTTTTACTATGAAGAAAGAATGAATGGTTGAAACAATTCAAGCATTCAATGAAATTTATCACTATGAACTACCACAACAAAGAATACGCTGGAGTCGGGTCCTACAGTTGCTGTATTAAGAATAACCGGTCGCCATATATCTGGCTAGCAAATGCGGTTAATCGGATTAGAGATGGTTACCAATAGGGTCCTTTTTTAAATTGATTTAGCTTGTCCGCTTGTTGATATTTGTAATAGATTCAATTACTGAGATCTATATAATCGGAGCCATTCTTTCCCAATTGAAACCTTGTTTTGAAGTTTTCGAAATGTATTTTGTTTTCGATATATCGTAAACATAAGATTCTTTGGGTGACTTTACGTGAGGTTGCACGGAACGCTAGAGAGCGGAATTCAGATTTTCCTATATAACCTAAAATATTTCAACCAGTCATGTTGGAAAGAAGTTTATTCTTTCAACATCTTAAACGACAGAGTATTTATTTGTTTTAACCTGTGTAGTTATATTTTTCGCAGGTTTTAAAATACTGATAGGCATTACCTAGGTAGAAGCTTTAAATGTGCGGGAAAGTAAGCTGGAGTCAAGGGTCTTTTTCGGCCCAACGGGCCACAGATTGGAAACACTCTTAAGAAATTAGTCTATTCAATAAATAACTGTACAACAACTAGCACTACTCATCGATAGAAGTCTTCATGTGGAAAAAGATATTCATCAGAATGCCATTATTAGTACAATCACCTCTCTGTTGGGAAAATTGGACGAAGGTCGTGGTCATGAGAGATGAACCAGAAGGTGTATAACGGTACGGAAGTTCCACAAGGAACAAGAAGAATGCTCTTTTCAAACAACTTAAAAAATGGCGTTGTCACATTTCGACGATACAGAGTAGGATTACCTTTTCGTTTGTTGCCTTTATATATAGAAAGAAAAATAAGGGAAAATGCATCAATCAAAGACGATAGCTCCATGTAGCGATTCCAAGTTAGGTCATTTTAGAAAAGAAGGATCAAGTAGTAATACTTTAAATAACTCAGCGGGGCTAATTAGTAGTGCTAATCGATAAACTGATGCCCGTCCCCAAAATATCTTTTGAGGGGTCCTTAGTCATAAGGGTACGCATTAGAGTGGGTAGTTCTAATACAACATGTGATGCGTTTGAAGCCCCTATCAGTGCTTATTTCACCTATAGAGGAAAAAAGATAACGTATGCGAAAACGGTTAACTTGCTGAATCTTAAGGCTCTCAATAATCGTAACTCGTCCTAGAGTATATGAAAGCGAAAATTACTCTACGATACCACATCCCTGCTCCCTTTATGCTTTAATGTTTAATAAAATCTAAAGGAAATACATGCACATATCCGGTTACGGCAGTAGCAGTTTCTCCTCTGTTAAAGACCTGCTCTAGCCAAACGATAGTTACTGAAATATTCAAGTTGCTAATGATCCGCAGCAGCGGTAAATGCTGACGGTGATAATTTTTACGAATAGCCAATGGCTGTGCAATGTGTGCGTGGTGCAACAAGCTAACTTCATGCATGAATGACCGTGCAGTGGCTTGTTTCCCTTCTAGTCTTTTCTAGGCGTGCCGGAAACTTGCAAGCGATTCCCACCAATTGGCAACAACTGAAATGAGCTGTAGAAATCGATCAGACGTTCCAACCTACGAATAATAAATTATAACGCTAAAACAGTTGCTCCTGTTCCGACGTAATGTTGCACTGATAAAACGCACAATTTCTTTTATATTCTTTTCATAACAATAAATAGCGTTGAGCGATTGAGTGTATAGAACGTATATACACGTCTAGACAAAAACACCTAACTATGCATAACAACAACATCTCGATATTGCACTCTATAGTATAATATGATTTCTATGCCGATGTACCACGTTTGTCCCGTATCCTGTACGTGTAAACACGTGGCGGAACTGAAATCGGTCCTACACGATACAAAAATTCGAAAGGAATCGCTTATAGACGGCTTATAATAGATTACCGAATTTCCACCTGAATTTGTAGACTTCGTTGGCGTTGTTGTTATCGTTAAAAGGTTTTCCTGACCCGGAAAGTCCCTGATTCAATAGGAACGAAAAAGGAAGCCTAGGCGCGCTTGTATTTGATATGAGAACTTCCGATGCGTCACGGAGATTATGTTGACTTTACGTCGCATCTATCGTTACCTGTTCGTGGATTCTTGCGCGCTCGATTCATTCTTCAATGATCTCTGTAGCTGACGATTAGTTTAATCAGAAGGGTGTTCAGCAAACACTTTCAATGACCCCGAAATTGATGAAAAAGGATAGCCAGCTGAAGCACTGCCTAGACGCTTAAGTACTCGACAAAACTCTCGAGTCATTTGTATTTTATGTAAACAGAAGCTGCTATATAGTGCCGCGCTCCTTCCGCAATGTACAGAAAGTCAAAATGACTATTTCGCTCCGTAAGGTATAAAATGCAAGTGGAACATGAGAATTAAGACCCACAGCCAATTCCGTAAGCCTCGCTACAGGAGACCTTGCTACGCTTTATCTGGAAACGCTTTAATAAATTTCGCCATCTTTCCTTCAGTCTATGATATGTTCCCTCACCGTGAGTGTCGTGATCCTCTCGAAAATGTTTCTTGCGTTCGTCACACACCGGTTTTTTCGTAGTTCTTTCAATAATCAATGTACTTAGTCTTCACATTTGTTCACCCCCCCTCGACGCTATGTCGTAGT
The DNA here is from genome assembly GCF_002532875.2 of Varroa jacobsoni. Taxonomy (NCBI): domain Eukaryota; kingdom Metazoa; phylum Arthropoda; class Arachnida; order Mesostigmata; family Varroidae; genus Varroa; species Varroa jacobsoni. The sequence continues at coordinate 210,842 of NW_019213175.1, read as the reverse complement.
CACCTTTGGCCTCCATGGTGATTATACTACGGCGTATCCACTTGTCTCTTTAGATCGCGCTGGGTGCCTATGGCGTATTTTCGAAATGCGGAGTATTTAGCTCCCATTTGTATTATATGTTCTATGCAGAATAAAATTTTACATTTAACAACACGCTGCAATGGGAAGCGCCGCTGCAGTCGCGTCCGCCAGGTGCTACTAGCCTTCATAGCCCGCGTCGTGTTTCATGTTCAATAGCGACACGATGTAGCATGCAACACGCAAAAGACGGATATGCGAAAAGTAGAGAAAGACACTGATAAAGCCTTATGGACAACACTTTTGGCAGATGGCCGCAATCTTTGTTACCTCCCCATAGTCCATGCTGTACCATACATAGCATATGTTTATCTATCGATATTGCTTCACTGCGTACGATAGCAGTAATAGTAGTAATTCTGATAATAGCAGATAGCTAACTAAGTATATAAATAGATATCTTGGTATGTGAGCGTAACTCTTCACCTAAGATTGATCTGAAAGCAATGGGCTAGTTACTCATCTTAAACTATAGTAATAGGAGAGTAAACGCGTCGTTCTGGCAGGCCGTATTTTTACTGTATAGCCTTAAAACATTGATTCGAGGCATCCGCAATACTGCTATTCACAATGGTAGACTAAGTTAAACACTTAGTTGTGGCGTTATGTTGACATGCATACGTATACAGGTTGAAATAAAGTCATGTGCTCTTCCGTAAACAAGTATCGTAAACGAAATTTCAGGTGCAGTATGCGTCAGGGCTGTTACTGAAGGATCCTCTGGTTCGTTTGGTCCCGCCAGAGCTTAAATCAGCTGTAGGCCAGCGTCTGTACGGCATGTCCTGTTAGGGTGGGCCAGGCGGCAACGTGTACGTCTTGCAAACGTACGTCATTATCAGACGGATGACAGGACGACGGAATTCGACGCACGCGAATGCATACATTTCATTAGACAAACAATAATCGATAAGCGATCGACACTGAGTCCTTCAAGGCCCGCATAAGCATTGCTCTGTGGGCGCGGTCCAGCGAAAAGTGCTCAGAACGAGTCTCATAATCGATCAATTTTTTCTACGTTCCATGTTGATGCATGCACAGATGTGCGCGCTAATTATCTCAACCCTCTGTCATTACCGGGTATCCCCAGGAATTGTTCATACAATTGTGCGTACAAATGATGTTCGAAGACTCTCATCGCTGGCAACGTTACTTTTGCTGCCGCTAACATTTCGTGAGCCGCCTGCGGGATCAAGGCCCAACGGGATTATTTTTTAGACGGGTACAAGCATTAATTAGCATGAAAACAACTTTGTCATCTTTATTACGGCCGCCCATCAAATGACTGTGCCCAATCGTCTGGACTCGTTAAATCTACCAGACATGTACGCTGTTTCCAACAATTAATACTCGTGCGAGTTGTATGTCAACGTTCATTACGTTGCCATTATGTAGTCATTTAGTGAGACCCTCTGTGAATTTAGCCTTTAATTTTTTCAAGCGCTCCCATGCATTTATTTGCTACAAAATGGCGCAGTCCTTAGACCAAATTTTTTTGCAGTAACGTAAAGCTTTGGTTCACAGAAGCGTAATTTAGTAGAACCGTTGCCACCGTAATGTTGATACCTAATCAGTTGCGAAGATTTTAGCGACGCCAGATTCCACAGGATACTTGCTCTTTTTTCGCTCTTAGCTTCAGTTGATATCCTGGACATTTCCTGTTGCCGGGCTATTAGGTTTTGTCTTGAACCGAAACAGATGCGAGATGAATGTACGCAACAAGTCATTTCCTCTGGTACCCCATGTCCTTTTCGTATGATGCGTTGGTCGCAATTAACATCATGCATATACGTATGTACAGACTTACGTAGCCTGTAAAAGTCATACCGTTACTATAACGTATTGAAGCTTGAAACTAATTTATGGATTGACTTTATAGATAGTAAAATGTAACAAACCATATTTTCGAATTATAATATAGTTAAGAATTATAATACTGTTAACTCCTATATTATTTATATTTTATATATTTATATTATATAACACTATACTCTAATATGGTCATGTTTATATATGGTACGGAATGAACAATTGCGTCTCGATGGCATGGCAGGTAATCACAGACATAATGGTGTGCAATCCGTTCCGTAAAGTTTGTTGGTTAACAACCAGCCGGTTCATTGAAGTTGAGTCGATAACTGGGCTGTTGACTTAAATATGCATTGCTCGTGGTAACTTCGAATGGCCAAGAGAGTTAACTGAATACTTATATTATTCAAGGCAAGTTGTCGTATAGTAAGTGACCTCTTGCACTCGTGCTACAGTGTTAATAACAATATAAAGTTACAGCAACATAATAAGACCTGTTATTACCAGATTTTTTATTGCGCATTCTTGCATTATGCCTTCCGATACAGCCAAACATAGAAGCAGGAATATATCGAGGTTCAGCAAAGATACTATTCTATTCGTTGTCAGATGGACTAAAATTTTATCTATTTATTGGCGTATATATGATCTGCATTCCTACGTATCATATATGTAGATATATATAGATATATATACACACCTCTTTTTTTGTTCTAACAGCAACTGATAAAAGGTGGCTTACAATCAGGCTATCATCGTCTTTCAAGATATCCCCAATAGGGCTAGATGGTATCCTCGGATCGACACGCCTCAGACATTAGACTTGCTAGACAGACAATCTGAAGCTTTTGGCATTGCAATTGTCGGCAACACCTGCCTCGCTCGTGACATCAACGTCATCATCAGTCTGCTAAGGAGCTACGTATGAGCCTATGCCCGAAAATTAATGAAGTAGCTCACATTGTCGCTGATTTAGTTTGCCCGAACGACACATCAGAGAATCAGTACCAGTCGATGTTAATAAAGCTGTTTGGATTTTCCTTAAACGACCTTCGTCCGTCTCAATGTAGCACTTATCCAAGAACACTGAATATGTTATAATTCCTGTATTTTAATTGTTGCACAAAGAGTCACCATAGAAAAACTGCCGGATTTTATGTAACTTTACCTTATGGTCGTCGAATTGTTGGATAGATGAATACTATCAGTCGGAAACGAGTTGGAACTGGACGGCGATACATTAATGCTAATATCAATGTGGCAAAAAAATTTACAATAAGAGAAATTAATTATGGGGAAAGAAAATACATGTTTACTATTATGAATAATTATATGCGCCTCATCGACGTTCACATACATAAGGTATATATAGAATGATCAAAACTACTTGAATTTTCGCCACGCTTGCAAAGATCTAACGTAGACAATAAACCTATGACAAAATCGTGATAAGAATCAAATGGCTAAGATAAGTTACCTGATGACGTCTGATAATCACATCATACAAACGGACTCGCGCTTTTAACTTTTTCACTCTGGATAAGGCACGTAAGATCCTTGACTGACACTACAATCGAGATGTATTCTAATTTACTTCGATTGTTTAAAAGAGAGATATTAATGGTAAATCTAATATGCGTTGCATAAAAACGGCCTAGAGCCCGCGATATCACCCTAAAAAAAAAAGAACACAATAGCAGTTTTCGATTATTGCATCGCACTCGAAGACACGTTTGTTTGATAAAGCACGATAAAATGTTCACCTGCGGCCTGTCAATCAGCAAACCCTTATATCATTCGAATTGACCAAAATGACATTACCTATTATAGAGTATATACTTAGAAAAGCACCGTATTTCCCCCTCATCGGATTGTGTCTGTGAATGAAATCTAATGATTTGTTTCCAGTCCACAGAACTGGAACAATTTAGAATGCCCGCCATTACTTTGATTAGAAATCCAGACTCCATGGACAGCCGCGGGAATATTTGTAATTTGTATCATACGTAGGACTCACTAGTTTCCAATGCGGAATTACTCGCCTAATAACAGAGGTCTAATCCTAATTTCGGATTAAGTAAGGAAAGCAATTTGACTGTTTTTGGGTCGAATGAACACTGAGCAGAACGGATCAGAACTTGTAGGCTATTTTGTGACTCTTACAATTGCGATTCGTCTCGTGGGTACATCTTGCGGAACTTCTTCCCTCTCCAATGTCCTGCCTTCACTCAACTGTTGACGCAAGTTGACTTTTTACGCTATTCAGGCGATGCTGATGCATGCCAGGATTAGGGGATAGCATGCTAAGACTAAGCGCACCCATGTCTCTGCCATTCTAGGGCCCTTTTTTAATTTAACTTTGTTCAGTAACTTAGAAGTTATTATTCACCTGGGCGTGACTGATATAACGGTGCCGAACAGAGTAATATCGATTTATCTAATTATGATTTTTTTTAAAATTTTTTTATTTAATTTAAAATAATTAATAATGACATCGTTTTCGAATAAGTTAATGATTCCTGAGGCTTATCTTAACTCTCAAAGAATACGAGTATTGAAATGATAATTAAACCCCTTTTGAAACCCTGTTGTAGCGCTATCTTATTTTCATGTCTGGGGATCACTTCGACTACGCATAGCTTTTCTTGCCATAATAGCTGTACGTGTACGATATGCCAAACATGTCAAAGAATCGTTTTTCTGACTATTAAAAGTTGTACGTTTTTTTTTTTCTATCAGACTGTGCAGACTTTTCTGTCAGCGCAATTTCATTGTCGCCACCTAAAGTTCTGAACGCCAAGAGAAGAGTTATCATTTACAGGAAGTAAATCGATCTCGCTCTCATTAGCAGAGGAGCAAAATGCTATAACTGTACGTCAAACGGTGCCTCACGTGCGTATTATATACGGTGAATAGAAGCCAGCGGTGAATAGAAGATGAAGTCTATATTGCCTAAGCCGAGAGGCCGTTGTCAGCCAGTCAAGGTACTGACCTATTTCACAGGAATCAATTTTACCGAAAACAAACCTTATGCCTTCCCCATCTCTGATCGCGATTTGATCCCTTATTCTCTTAAATGATCATGACTTGATACAAAGTGACAACTCACTATTACCGAAGCCTCCCCGGGGCTTCCAGCGATTTATTCGGTCAAGGCCAGAAACTCGACCCGAAATTGCGGCTAGCTCCTGATTATCAATGGTGCGACGCCCCTACCGATGATGTTAGCCGATTCATGGACGGATGTTTCCGGAATTGCTGATTGCCGCCCGCTCCTAATGTAGGCTATTCCACAATATCAAATGTGTCCCTGAAAGGATCCTTCGATCGACGTCAATGTCAGTGATAAGAAAATAATTCGAAAGCCATCAATTGAACCAAGCAGCTGAATTCGTCAGGTGTTCTAGAACAAATTCGTTGAAGGACAAAGGACTATTCTAGGCCAAGAGAGGTTAGGTAGATGTTTCGACTGCTGCTGGACACTGAGAATGCCTGTAACAATTGCTGTTTCCCGAACGACAATGCTTTTGTGGAACCCTCTTCCTGCTAGCTTGGTTTAGTGGAAGAACACATTGAAAGGCGTTAATGCATTCAACGTCGTCCTAATCCAACTTTTCCAATCGTTACATTTAGTAGATTTTGGGGGTAGCCTCGGACTTGAAAAATATTTCAAATTTTACGTTCAGTTTTGCATTTAAGTATTGCTCCGCTCGCTTGGCCCATTCCAGAACGAAACGATATCTACGAGCAAGTTTCAAACTTAAGTCACCATTTAAATGACAGATCACATCATAAATGGCCCCGTCCATTGTTATGCTAGACACAGAATATTCGACAAGTCCTACGTACGTGGGGCTACTCTGAGTGACAACGAGTTTCGAATTAAGGGCACTACAAAACAACCTCCCATAGTATTTGCTTCTACCAAGAAGAACGCTTACAGTATTCGCTGGCGGTACTCAATTCAACAGTGTTACCCGCCAGCCTGTCTTATACACCTTAGAAATCTGCCAACCGACCCTGTGGTAATCACTAAAACCGTGCAAAAATCATAGCCCTGTACGAACCTTGCAGGTCCTGAGGAACATATGGAATGGACTGACGTAACGAATATATATATATAACAGAGGGTGGATAAGGTGAGGGTAGAAGGATAGGTTCATGAAAACAAATAACACGTTGACGCTAGCCTACGCCAAATAGGAACACTACGCAGGAAAACATCTGTGCCAGATAGCTGTTTGCGGGACACCCGTTTTGATTATCGTCAGGAACTGATAAAGCAGCGTTTGCTAGGTGGTTAGGTGATGGGTTGTGTAGTTGCTGCAGTGTTAATAAGTTTAAATATAATTGATGTACGACGTCCCTGTGTGATTCAACTAACACAAGCGATAATAGACTGAACCCCTAGCAGCAGAAACAATCGAAATCCACGTAACATTGTAGTGCTTTTATGTTATTTAACTCAATTGTACGGCAAAATTCGGTGATCCAAAATAAGCGCGTACGTGACGCAGTTTCGTAGTGACGGAAGGCCAAATTCATAATAACACACCCGTCAAGCATTCCAATACAATTGAATCGCCGGAATTATGCTACCATTAACGCCAGGAGTATTGGCACCATGGAAAAAGTTCAACGAAAATAGCACGATAAATACTAGTCTATTCGTACGACTGAAGATTAGCTAGAGATTATAATAAATCCAGATTTATATTGTAAATTCAAAAAGGTTCCCTTACATATGTGAACCGCAAGCACAGCGTGGCTAAATATTTTCAAATGTTAGTTCAGAGCTAAGCCATTACTAGAACATCAGATAAATATATATGTATATATTACTTTACCCTTGCAATATCTATGGTAACAGTAAATCCTTTACACACGGAGTCTATTTTTACATATAAATTGTCTCATGAATTGCTACACCTTTTCCGGATAAATTCGCCTCACAGATGATTGACACGGAGCACCTACTGAACGTAAATCAGATACAACCCTGCCGGTCTCTGCTATCTATTTATTTACTCAATGAATCTGTTTCTCTTTCTCTGTTTGCCCGGCGCTTGCGTCAAGCCGAAATGCCATGCAGTTGATCAACCTAGAGATGTATATATTACGTGGGTCGGGGGTTAGTTTTCAAGTGGGCCGCAAAGCGATGTAACGGCGCGCACTTCGTTATTGCTGGATCTCCCGAAGTGCGCGTTTCCTGAAGTACAGCTTCCGAGATAAATTCAACTGGTTTCTAGTGGGTTCGAGCTGTAGCTGCCGAAGTTTTCTCCTATAATGCCTTTTTCTGTGCCTCGAATCATTGCTGCATGGCAGCCTAACCATTGCGAACTACGACGCATGGTAAAGTGCACCCTGTATCGCGTTCATCCACACAACGGAGGCTTCGCTACGCGCACGCGTAAGATTAATGAAAACTCGCTCAGCACTGACTCTTGCATTTGCGAGATTCTCCAAAGCATCACGGCTACCTTCTGCAAAACTACCAACGGTTGCTGCTTGGATAAATGCACCGTAAATTTAAAGGGCAAATACAGATGTATGGAGAGAAAGACAGCCTGAGAATGGTAATGCTATTGCTGGCATCGTCGTTATTACCTTTGTTGTTACTGGCAAGCAGCCGAGCTTTCAAAACGTGACGTTTGGTGCGCGGTTGAACTGAACGACAGTTCCTCATGGGGACAGATCGAAGCTTGGGCCAATTTACCGCCTGGCGGTTATCGAGAGCCCTTGTTTGGTGCGACAGATTAAGCCGAACTGGTTTAGGAAGGACAAACAGGAGGTTGACTTGGAAGATCGCACTCCTCCTTCGAACTACACTCCAACCTCCTACTTCTTGCTAGCTCCGATACTAGTGGAAACAACTCGGTGGATTTCATTGATTGCTCCGTGGAGACCTTTGGGGCGCTGGTGGCGCATGGCTTGGAGTATCAGAATCTATTCGAGGCGCCCCGCGACGTTTCTAGACCGCTTCACTTCCTCATTTCTCTCTGCCATACATTTGCTTTTCACCAGCTGACATCCACTTTTACCTAACGCTATTTCTTCCATACGAGCCTATAAAGCTACGTGGTTTCAAGAGATTGGAAGCCAGGAAGCAGCAGTAATAACAGCAGGTGGTGCTTCGATAAGAAACGCGTCAACGTCGTCAGGGTACCAGAGCATTAGCAACCAGTGAAGGAAAATTACGTTTGTTTATCCACTGGTTTTTCCGTTTTTGCAAACAAAGCTAAAGGAACCATATTTGATTGAGTTCACCCCCACCATTCTGTTCCAGTTAACTTACCATGCGATCGGTGTTAACATTGCCCACTACTGTGGGAGCTGCGCTAATATTACATTGAAAAGACGGTGAGTTAGCAGAAAAAGCTTGCAACTTTTTACGCGAACAAGGACCGTATCGTGTGCAAAAAAACATGCTTTCCGCCGTCTGGTGATGAAGTCTTATCTGTGAAATGGAGCAATGAGACCAAAGGACAGTGGAATATAGTTTTGCGCTCGAGTACCTGCACAGCTCTAGGAAATCCGATTCTAGGGGCTGTATAGCAAGCGGTCAAGTTTCTCCTCATAATTATCAAAACTAATATGTTAATGGAATACTCCGCGGGAACAGTGGCTTTTCGAACACTGTTAATTAACGGCTTAGGCGGCACCACTAATTGCTGCAGCTGAAGGATTAATGTCCCAGAGAAGTTATGAATATATAAGAATTGTTGAAATGATAAAAAAAACAATAATTAAGGGCTGACCCTAACTCTATGGGGGGAAGACAAATAGTGCAGAAAAACTGAAGATCGCTACAGAGTGAGCCGTCTGAAAGGAATTGCTCTCTGCTCCTCTAGAACTTTCCATTCTAGACCTTAGCCCATCAAGTTGAAGGAGATGAATGGACTAGGTCAATGGCTGACCATCAATGACACCCATTTTATGGTGGCGTTGTTGATGGCTTGCCTCGGCATTCCGTCTGAAAATGCGAATGAAATCGTACCCCACATGTAGAAAAGATTGCTAAGGAAAATTAAAGACAGCAGTCAATGGTTACTATCTCATGACTTCACAGCATTTAGGACCGTCCAAAGAAGATAGCTATACGACTCGAATAACGCACGCAACTAGAATTTATGTACGTCGCCGTCTTACCTTCAATTTTTAATAACGTTTATCATGTAGCCTGGCTTGGGCTGCTATTCAAAATCTAATGGGGGCACGGGGTTAAGTTTAGAAGTGTTTAGTGTAAAAGTCACAAACTCGCCAAACGTCAACTACCCGCAAAACCCATTCGTTATTTGTTCGACGGTGCTAACATACTGCTATGCGAACGTAATAGCTATAATACAACAGTGAAGATTGTTCAGCTCAAGTCAATTCTTGTTGAGCTGATGATCCACTTTCTTAGCATATATTCACTCCCGATTGCTCCTGCTTTCGAAACAACGGCTTTTGGATTGGTTAGAGAGAAGCTAATAGTTTCTCTACCACCCTCGTTTAGATACTCTTGACCAAAACGTGTCCCAATTCGTGATCGACCCATTCTCTCCCACCTCCGCGACACCGTATAGCGTCGCCCAACGGGGGCAAAAAAACGACAAAACTGGAAGTTGTGTGTGTGTGTGTGTGTGTGTGTTAGTGCCTATCTAATATGACGCTCTATTCGTTTTTCTCTTTGTCTCGTTGTGTCTATTGGCGTCGCTCCTTTACTGGTCTTTTATGAGTACTCAATGGAGAGTGCAGATATGAATGTGACTTTACTGCGCAGAAGCACTTGTCACTCTAGTGACAATACCGAAGAGGCATACGGCGGTACCATGTCAATGTTTGCTCGTCTGGCGACACTGAGTCTGTTCTGAGACAAGTTCACACACTCGTTAGTACAAACAGAATAAACTGAAAGAGTCTCCGCCACAGAATCCAATTCCTTTTTGCTAACGGTGTTGTTACCTACCGAGATACTCTATACTTCGTCCCATTTTACTCGGAAGTGCGCTTTGTTACTGGGTTTATCATCTCGGACAGATGCAACGGGATGATGCCGAGCAGATTTTCAAGCCACCGGTCACATGCTGTTAGCGATTCCTGAGCGAGGTTGGGCATATGGCATTTAGTTGTTGGTGCGTTAAACCAGTCGTGTTTACGATACGAATATTAAACTGATGAATGAAGGGGAGTTTACCCAGATGTGGGAGGTTACGACGGACGAGGTCGGCTACGAACATTTTGAAAGGCACTTACAGATCAGAAGTCAAACACGTCAGAAAGTCAGCACTGTAATACATGGCATTTGAGATGTAACTAACAACACTGATCTTAAGAATTTCGAAATACCAGATATTGTTCTCAATAAAGCCGAAGCGATAGGTAACTTTGAACTAGCGTAAATTATTCTCAGAGTACGGCATGTTGTTTCTCCTGCGCTATTATTTAGTCGGAAACTGAGCAGTACGTAATAACTCCACACAACCGACCCGTTTTAATTATTTTAGCGTTCGTTTATTTACTCGCCTCGAAAAATCTCTCAGATTTTCGAATTTGGAGACTTAGCCATTTGCTTGATTGGTTTCGTTTGGACGTTGGCACCAGCGGTAGTTCCCCTATTTGTTTTTCATACCTTCCGCTGCGGCTGTTTCTTCGCCGCTAGTGCTGTGGTCCATTTCATATTGCTACTGTCCACCCGCGCTTATACACGTCGCCGCGGCGCGAAGCGAAAGTCCGGCTCCTCCTCTGTTTCTATCCGCTTGTCTCTGCTTCCCCTATTTCAGCTTTGTCGGCGCCCCCCCACCTCAAGTCCGTAGCCGGCCTCAGACTCCCTTAGTAGCTGCTACTGAAGGCAGTCTCCTCGCCACTTACTAATGTCTTTCCTGCAAGCGACCCGCCGCCGAGGTCACCACCGCAAGTTGACAAGCGTCGGCCTCGCCTTGTTTCGACTGCTGCAGCAACTATGCTCGACAGTGGCAAAAACGACGGAGTTAGTGAGGCCTGCATGAGCTTGCCATACCCCCATAAATCGAATCACCTACGCGTATTAGAGCTCTTTATGATTTTGTAGTGAGCGCTTATGCCCAAGCCGATAGTGACCTTGGGGCTCTGCTTCCAAAAGCGGACAGAAAATAGGGAAAAATTTAAGAAATGCATGACAAGTTGATCCGGACTGCGAATACGAGTTGCTCGGTTGCCCTTGCACCAAGGCCAAAAGTATCTGCTCTACTCTTGCGGATCTACTTTGACGATCACTGCTGTTTTCGGAAGTAACATATAAACGAAGCTGCAGTGCTCGAAACTGTCTGGGGTTCCGGTAGGTAGCGCTTGATGCTATGCCGGCCAGCTCCTGTCTTGCTTCGTTAGACTCTGGTCATCGTTTTTTATGTTTAAAAGTCGATTCGAGTTATTTCGCAGATAAAGCGGTCGAATGTAAAACTGTTCAGCGGCTATAATCCAGCCGCGAATGAGAGTCAGGTCGTAGGGGTACGGCTGACCTCGTCCAGGTCTCTATCGACTGCTAACTTATGAGAGTCTTCGTTTAGTTTGACGAACTGCTGTACTGTGAACAAACTGCGAAGCCAATCGGTACCAAACGCTCTGGCCTAGCATTAGAAGGCGCTAGTTTAATTAAATATATAGGTAAGTAGCTGGCAATTTAGGCCAGTGCTGGGCCATCCCCTTTCGTCTCTTCGTGGCGACCGTCGAAATGTGTCTGGCGCGGCGCTGGTAAGTCAACGCCGTGACTGAGTATTTGGCGGCGTCGGTCAATAGAAGTGTCGATCGAAGTCTATGTGAATCTGTCTTTTGGTGGAAGAGCACAACGCAGTAACGAGTCGATATGATGGCGGAACGATTGGTAGCTAAGCGTGTGTGGAAGGACTGGTAGAAATAAGTCGGCATTTTCGGTGATGGCATTAGTGATTGTTGAGTAAATACTTCGTGATGACGATAAAGACGACAGGGAATAGCTGACGCGTAGAAAGCAGTATATACAATTTGAGTGTGCTTATTTAGAGAATGGATTTTACGGCCGTAAAGTTCACTTCGAAAAAGCGTAGCAGCAACAGTGACAATACAGGCCACAGTAGCATTAGTCGGAACCAGATACACGTACAGCGGCAAACCACAGCTTTAGCACAAATAATACAAAAAGAGTGTGGGCACAGACGCTTTATATTTGCATTATTTAATACAACCTATAGATACTTCCTAACCGACTGCTGCCACTGATGGTATGCTGGCTGGGGCTCGGTCATACGCTAACGAGATCGATGGATATACGTCGTCAAAACGCTGCTACCGGTTTTGGCTGCGAGCTACACGAATAGATGCTAGGTTATTAATAGAATCACCCAACTATCTAGAGTTGTTGTGTCGTGTACCAATACTGCCACTATTGGACGGGCTGTGTGATGCGCGCGTAAAGAACTGAAGTTTCTTAAGTTTCTTGAGAGTTAGTTCCTGCGTACGGGTGGTTTAACCAAAAATGGTTTCAATCGAAATAGAGCTAATTTTAATCAAAAGGTCATTGTTCGATTGTTCTGCTAAAACTTAAATATCGAGATAATAAAGAAATCAAAGATACACGCCGACATAAACGAAGGGACGACCCGTGTGCCAGTAAATGACAGGCGGCCTTCTCTCAAACGAAAGTGCGAATTGCCGGGACACTCTTTTTCTTTCCCATCGTTTCATAGCAGCGACAAGTACTAGCCTAAAATAAGATAAAGAGCAGAACGATGAATGAGGTTCTAAAAAGGACCTTCTAATGAGGCCTTGACGTACAACTTCGATCGAGTCCTGCCAAAACTATCTCAACGAAAATGGGCTACTGAATAGGAGACATATTTAGAAATCAATGACAAGATTACCGGTACTAAAAAGAACTCATCGCTGCCAGACAGCTCTCAAAGTTGATGATATTTGAATAGATCCGAAATTCGTATGCGTTGCCTAGCCCAGTTGTGAGTTGCTAACGGCGGTTGTAAACGAACGCGAAAGCCCGCGTTTACCAACCGGAGTTGAAAAACTCCACGAGTGTCTGATTGTGTCCGCACCATAGCTCCAAATGTATTCTCGGATGAACGTACGGCGAGAGAGTGAGCGCGAAAAAGAGAAGAGGATTCCTACGCAAGTCGTATCTAACTACTTCGTGGTTTTTGACTCTGTCGGCTACGCGGTGTTGCTGGGCACCGTCTCAAGCTGCGGTCTGCGAACTCGCCGGTGGTCACAGAGCGGACTCCGGCGCAAACCCTCCCTCAGACAAGCCCTCACCCTACTCCGCTGGTTAAAGAGCTGCTGCTACTAAACCCTACTGGCGCTCCGGCTGCTGGTGCTGCAATGAACAGAAGATCTGCCTGTGAGTACATGTCTCTGTGCGAGCGAATACAATGCTGCGCTCCTACCCAAATCTCCGGTAGCAGTGCTGCTGTGACTGTGTAATAAGCTCTAGCTGCCGTGAGGGTGTGCGGTTGTGTGAGAGGCAGCGGCAGTTGCTGCAGACCTCCGCCATCGCTAGGGGTTAGCATTTCAGAGAGCACTGAGCGAACAGGAACCTTCTACCCAAGCAGGAAGACCGGCTGAGTGCCATGAAAGAACGCAGTGCGTTGAGTGTGAGCTGCGGGCGAATTGGCAGATAGCAGCACCGTCAGCGGTAGCGACTAAAGCAGCGACAACGAGCCAACGGCAGCTAATGAAGAGAGCCAATATGGCCACACTGTGATCTCTCTTTCGGAGAGCATCGCTAGCGCAGCAGCAGCAGCAGCTAAATTTGTGCCGCGGCTCGCTGTCGAAGGGTCCTTCCTTCACAATATAGTCTTGAGTAGGCCGTTCCACGGGTGATCCGCTAATTCGGGTTGAGTGAACGGGCGCTTGGTGCCTGTCCTTGGCGACAAACCCAGTTCGTGGTGGGCGACTAGCGGTTAGGTGGTCGTGCTTGCTGGTTTTGGGTCGGGGATCGAGCACGACTCGTACCGTGTACTACCGCAGAGGGACTGCGCTGTAGAGACGGCGGCAACGTACGTTCCGGAACCACCTTTCGACCCGTAATAATCGAAACTTTAACGGTGTGTGGGACAGTCTCTAGGTTGCTTATTATTCGTAAACCTTACTAAGCTTATAATCGTGCTGGTGGTTTGTGTGTGTTATTACAGGAGAACGCACAGAAAGAAATCCAAGGAGAAACAGGAAGAGAGACAGCCGCCACCGAGGAAGAAAAGGACAAAAACGCCAGTGCATTTTTAAGTGTGTGAAAGCTGACACACTTCGACTTCTGAAGTGGAGAGTGTCGTTCCTGATTTTCAACGTGAAACTTGACAAACGTGAAAACTGCAATTGTGAACCTAAGGATAGTCTCAGTTTGCGTCTCCATTTGCAATTGTGCTCGCATCGGCGGACTCCGCAGTGAGCGACGAGTCAGTCGCCTCGCCACCACCAATGACAGAAAGGCCAAGCTACGTTCGCTAAGAACCTAGCTAAGTGTAGCAGGCATAGCGACGTGGGTTCTACCACCGCTAAGCAACGTGACGACGTTGACGCAACGGCCCTAAACCTAGAAGTCAGATCGAAACAAACGACTTGATATGTGTGCATTTCCTACCGGATAACGAATATCAAGATACATTTTATAGTGAACAACTTGTATTGTTACCTACGACCATCGACTGGACTGGTACGACGTAGAGGTGTTGTTTCCCAAGGATACCTACAGATCTAAAACCCAGGCGGTGTAGCTTTGCCAGTAAGCCTTTACATTTTTCTATGCTATAATCAGCTGCTTGAGGGCGAAAAGGCGTCGCAAAAAGCCTACAAGCCACTTGACATTCGTTGTATTAAAAATACGTCGAACCCCCAAAACGTCACAACGATGAACGCACTCGTTCTGCTGCTTAGCCTCGTAACGGTCTACGGAGTTTCAGCCCAACGGGTGCAAGTGGATCAAGGCGAGATACTCCTTTCAACGGTGCCCAACGACACCGTCGATCCGTCGCAGGTACGCTTTGCGCTGATCTCATCGAATCGCGCCACAGTGAGGGCCACCCTTGGTCCGTATTCGTCCAGCCAGACGGTTTACCATAACCGTTCGGATGCCGACGTTTCCGCACACGTCGTGCACAGCGTGGTCTACCGCCACAGTCCGCAGGTACGCGTCGTGTTCCATGCTAACCAACGGGATTTCCGTTCGCTATGTATTACGCTCTACGGACAGCTGGCCGACTCGAAGAAAGCCTCGCTTCTGGCTAAATGCCAGCCCGTCAAGGAAAATTCTGCGTGCATGGCCGAGCTAATCGTTCCTGCGGACTGGTGGCCAGCCGCGTGGTTGGAAAGTGGCAACGGAGGATCCAGCAGCGGAGGCGCCTACGGGGGTGGCAGCAGCAGTAGCACTGGCAATCATAAAATGGGAAAGAAAAGTAAGCCACATATTGAGCTTAGCTATGCGACGTCCGATGATTTGAACTGTCAGATGGGCGGGCTTAATTCTGAGCTAAAAGCTAATGCAGCCAAGGAATCTCCACCGAAGCATATTGCACGCCTGCCCCTAAGTCCTATACATGCGACGTATGAGAAGATCACCCTGAAAGAGTCCCCTGTCGAGGTGTTCCTCCCAGAAACGCCGTTTTACCCTAATAACGTTGTGTATGCGCCCGTTTTTGTTCGCCAGGGCGTGCGACAGTTCTCGATTGGTGCTAACCTGGTCGGCGGCTTACAAGTTGAGCGATTGGAACCTGTAGCGAAACATGTGTGGAAAGTAGCCATTGAGACTACTGCAAACAAACGGATCCGCATCTCGTGCAGCCGTATTGACAATCCGATGGATACGATCTCATCGTCAGGCCAAGCGGAGCATGTTTTTGACGTACTGCTCCGCGTCGATCCTGAGCCAGATGTGAGCACTGATCAGACAATCGAGTGGGTTGTTAATGAGCGCGTCGAGGCACTGTCGCAGCTCAACGTGCAGAAGGATAAAGTGCAGAATATTCTAATGATCACGAAAACCCGAGATCTAATTAACACGGCCATTATCACAGGAAGTCAGGTGTCACAGCTTGTCAAGCTAATCATGATCTCTGAGGCCGGTCAAATGAGCGACGTTACCCATAAAGCGGCCTGCCATTCAAGCGACGAGTCCGTCCTGAAGGTATCCCCGTCTTGCACATCAGTGTATCTCGACGGCTCGGAAATACGTTCATCGGCTAATGTTTCCATTCACGTCAAGTACTCGGGACATATGAGTGAAAGTCATTTCACTGTATGGACACCCGAAACGCCGTTCACGATTAGCGTCTCTGATGAGAAGCTTAGCCATATCAAGCAATGGCATGCGCCAGCGACCGCTCCGCACAGCTATCACCGAAATGCTCTTCCGAAGGACGAATGCAAACTTCGCTTCCAGCAATCGATTGTCAAGGTGTACACACGATTCGTATCGATCAATCATAACTCTGGCCGAGAAAACTATTTGCTAGGGAAGCGTCGCCTAATAGCCGATATAACTGATATGGTTCATATTCGCAGTTCCAACTCACACGTCGCATCGTTCGTGACGCCGAACATTCTCAGCGGAGTGCACCCGGGTAAGGCCGACATCCAAGTGGTATCTCCGACAACCGGTAAGATTCTCGCGACAAGGTCGGTAAGGGTCACCGCCGAAAAGGAGGTGATTACGGCGCTCAATGCGAGAGTCGTTTCCGGACTCAACCTCGCCGTGAGCTCAGACGCCACTGAAAGCGCCTCGTTAAACGGCAGAGACAGTAGTAACGGTCATTCCGAAAGGGCTATCTATCTGGCTAAGGTCTCCATTGACGAAAAGTTGACTTCCCGATATCAGGAAGCTGTTCTTGATGTAACATTGCGTTTCTCCGATGGAAGCGAGATGCCACTCGAAAATTTCAATCCGTCAGAATACAACATAAGCGTGGAGTCGTTGGACTCCAACGTGATTGTTGTCGCACCTAACCAGATCGGCAACACTGGCGCGCATCCACGAATCATCTGCGTAGGCCAGGGTTCTGGTGATTTACTCTCGGTCACCCTCGAGACGAGTGATCTCTGCGTGAAGCGTGGTGGAGCCATCCAGGACGCAGCGGTTTACGTCTCCTGTATGCTCACCAACCCGGACAACTATCTCTACCAGGACGCTCAGGTTCCTCGGAAGTACAGTGCCGCTGTCACATTCGAACTACAGCCGCAAATCCACAAGAACGCCCACTATCCTCAGGCCGCGCACCACCTCAACCATCTGAACGGCAGCCCACTTCAAGTTGGTCTGTACACTTTGTTCGGTGTCTTCTGCATGGCTCTACTGGCATTCGTAGCTTCATGCAGTGTATTCGCTGTTCACATCAAAAATACTCGACAGCAAAGCAGCAAAGACAACTCACAGGATTGGGTTTGGCTATCGAAGGAGACACTTGAGCAGGCTGTGCGACCAAAGAACGTGTCAAAGTTCGCTAACATCGTGGTAAACCCGATGGGGGACCTCGACAACCGTAACCTGGGCAATTTTGTCTGCAGCGATGGTTTTGGCGCCAATATTTGTCAGAACGGCGACTTGCTTCGACAACAGCAGGCACAGCACCTGGCTTCCTCCTCATCATCATCGTCGTCGTCGTCGTCGGCCCAGCATCACAACAATCTGCAACGGCAGAATGGGTCTTCGTCTCAGGCCGAGATGCGCATTCTTTCGGGCCGAACACGACTTCTACCCAGCGAACCGATTGATGTTCGAAATAATAATGTTCCCGCTGACAATAACAACAGCGACATCAGCATCAACATGAATCAGCACGCAGCTGCTATGCAAATGGCAGCCGCAGCAGCTGCCGACGGACGAACACCTGCCCTTGCCAGCAGCAACAATAAAAGCCACAGCAACAGCAACAATCATTCTCACAGCGGAAACAACTACAACGGTAGTATCGCAAACGCCGATAACCTCTCGTTCAACCAGATCTTCGGCGGCGGCGCGGAGGGCATCGGGGTGGAAAAAGCTCTGTCTTCCTCAACGGACAGCGGAGTGGCGAGTGGCCACAACCGTAACTCGCCAGCGGGTGATCAATCGATCTCGGCGGGCGCCAGTGGTCTGCTGCACGACCAACAACAACATCACAATCATCAGAATCAGAGACAGCATTCACCACAGCAACAGCATCATCAGCACACGCTGTTTGATCTCGGCGAGCTGACTGTACGACCGAACCTTCTGGCGGAGGTTGAGGACCGACTGGATTCGTCTGCTCTCCAGTCATCAGCTGGATCTAAAGCGAACCCGTCGGTGTTATCGGCGTCGTCTGCATTGTCCACCTCTTCATCACCAACGTCGTCCTCGAGTGAAAATGGGAGTAACAGCAGTGGAGGCGCCTCGCCGTCCGCTGGGAGATCAGCGGCCGAGTCGCAGGCCGTCTCCCCATCAAGCTGTGCCACCCGTAGCATCATCGTAAATCCGATTGAAGAGGAACTGGCTGAGGGTTTTGAGTTGGAACCACCCCCTGTGCCCCCGCACCGTCAGACCGGGACCGCGAGCGGCTGCAGCGGCGACAACAACCCAACGACAAACAACAACAATAACAATGTCAACAATAGTGATACGCTGAACTGGAGGCGCCTGGAGAGACAGTACAATAACAATCGTAAGAAGCTGGCGGAGTACCTCGATTCATTGCAGGAGTCGATCGCCTAGGGAGGGAAAGGGCGACGAATGGAGAAAAGGTAATGAGCAAAGTGGCGAGCGAAAAAACGGTCAGAAGCTTGCTAACAGAAGCTATCTAATCGAAGTCACCGAATAGGAAACTTCAACGGAAAATACTGAGGAACATGTTAAAAAAGAGAAACGAATAAAGGAACCGAAGATTCGAAAGTAAATAACATAACGGTTCAACCCGTTATCACAAGAGGTAGTGCGTATTGCCACACTCATACCAGCACTAACCACATTACACACCAATTAACACAGAAAATCGATCACCAGCCATGGTGATGATGACCCTGACGATGATGAGCTGCCATCACGTCATTATTACAATATGCGTTCTTTCGTGGATACGATAACATTAATTGTACAATAATAGTTCCTTTATACTTCTCTGCGGCAGCGAGAGTCATCCTATCGACGATAGTAATCAATAGTCAATGAATCTTCAACGAGCAGAGGGCGCGCGAGGGAGAAGCACCGGAAATGGCGATAAAACTCAGAGGAAAAAGATGTACGTTGACCGAAAATAATACTTGATGACACTAATTATTAAGGAGCAGCAGGAACTTCTCTTGTTCCTAAACTCACCAATGCAATATCCGACTATTGTACAAATACAAGGTGATGCACATAAATAGTAAAGCAACGCATACAGATTCCAACCCCCATTATGTTCCATGGCATAAAGAAAGGAAAACCTTGACGCCTGCTCCGGATGACCCGCTTATTTTGAACAAATAGCTGACCACAGGTGACCAATTTTAGCAACCGCTTCTCAATATGGCTTATTAGTACACCCGTTGACCTTAATCTACACCGACAGCCCATTATATTTAGCCACAATTGCAATGGTAAATATAGTAGAGTAGTGCGACGATACGATGAGTAGAAACCGCAACTGAAGGAAAACTTTAGGCCGCTTGTCCTGTGCTAGCCGGTGTTAGTAACTATGTCAACGAGTAGGCAAACGCCAAGGAAAGGCTATTCTCCACACGAGACAAGAGTGCATCGGCGGCCGCAATAACAAATACAAGAGTAAAAAATATATAGTAAAATTATGTGTGAACACGGATGCGGGTTATAAACTGGGCCGAACCAGTACACAAAATAAGGAATAGGCCAGGAACCCGCAACGGCACTAAAGGTGGATCGATGTCGCATAGTCTAGATACCCGATAAAAGATTTATTTATATCGATTATGAAAAAAGTATACAATAGGGACAATAATTCAACTGCAATTGAATGATAATAGTGACGCGCTTGAAGACTGCGGGTTGAGACTGAGCTTGAGTGTCGATAGGGTCAGATCGTCATTCCCAGCGCAAACTGTGATTCGAAATCGAAGATCAGGAGAAGCGCATGAAAAGCTTGAAAAACTCTGACCTGCGGCAGCTGCAACATCAGCTCTGTTGAGTTGGCATCGTAACTCAACACAATCCATAATTGTCAATGGAACCGCTTAATGAAACCGAAAAACTCGCACCGTATTTATCAAAACTCAATGAAGTCGGTATAAAGTGTAACGCTGTAATATGGTTGACACTCAGACACAAAAGCTTCCGCCTTCGACAAAAACAGAAAGATCACACGTGCATACAAAAATACGTACACACACACACACAGAAATTCAGTCCTTTATTATATTACACATCGCAAAAAACCACACCGGGGATATAACAATAGAAGTCGGTTAATGAAGTAAATAGTTCTAAACGGAGCCCTCCTGAACTAGTAAACAAGAAGTAAATATTTGCTACCTACTCAAGGGACAACTGATGAAAACAAATCAGTGAAAATTAAGTGACGCAAAAGCAAAACAACATGGACTTCGTGCAATGACTAAGTCTGACTTTGAGCAGACGCTTCGATGAAGGGTGGCGCGCTTATCGCTTGCCATTAAAACCTACGACCTCTTCTTTTATGTACATTGATTGTATCATTTTCGTTAAGTAAGTTTTCGTTAAGGATACAAACACAAAAATTAACAGAGATAGCGAGGAAAGAAGAGAGAAAATTAGTCTTTTGTGTTGGCATTACAGTTGCCATGGGCTATCCAATTGCCTGCAGTTGAATACGAAGCCAAAAACGAGCTCAGACCAGTGATGATACTGCACTGATCCCTAATTCCTAGCTATCAAGCGGTGAGAGGAGGATAACGATCTGAAATTGGTGGATGATTCCTAATTTATATCATTTCTGTTTATATATATACATATATATAGCGGAATATAGCCATATCTGTATATTCTTAGACGATCCACGCGCATGTGAGTGCATTATATTATTTTATCATTGTTATTATTATTGCCAACTACGTTTCGTTATATCCCTTTTTAGATATATATATATATATGCATACATATATATACATCTCTACCGGTCTGTACAACTGACACAGGTAGTATTATTTCATGTGTGCGCATGTGTGTTGATTTATATTATTATCAATATCTTCATATGATTTTAAAGCTATTACTTTATTATTATTATTTCCTCCAAGTGACGATACTGAGTGAAAATTTTGTCCTGTGGCTATTCGCCGTGCACACAATGTCTTTTCCAAATAACGCTCTATGTAGATAATTTTGTGTATACAAACACTTCAATGTTGTGCGATAAACGCATTGTCCGCCCGGTCATAACCGAGAGACTATACACACTCGAGAGAGAAAAAAAATAGGAACATTGCAAAGCTTTCAAGGGAAAACAAAATCGATTAAGACAGATTGACATAGAAAGGAGTACATACACCCATCCACCCACCTACCAATGTACAAAAACACCAATAGAGGCATCCGCAGCAATGGCTCCAGAATATATTCATAGGCACACACGCATACACACAACCAGGTATATCGGAATGAACCGAGCAGGCCAAATAAAAAGGGGCAAATTTTCTATAGCTTCGTTTTACCTCTTGATGAGAAACCGATTCCCACAGCTATCGGCTTCATCGTAGACGAGAACGCTTTCGTTGTAAGACCTCATTTTCTGCCTTCGATGGCTTTTCTACGCAACGACACATTGTTTCGGTTGGTCTATCTGGCTAGTAACCTGGCAGGTTGTGGTATCGCAGTATTTTCTTTTTCGAGACACAGGGAACAGACGTGCAGGCAAGCGACGGGTGATGACAACCTTATGACGACCATACAGTAGACCGTACAGCGGCCGCTGTTGCAGGACATCGAAAAAGGCCTGGGGAAGTGTATCAGGACGAGTTCAACGATAACAACCACAACTACGACGGCGGTAACAGCGATAAATACGAGCGACTACCATAGCTATAGCAGGGACAGCCATTAGAGGCCTGGTATTATTATAAAACAAGAAAAACAAGGAGTAATAAACGCAGTAAATTATACAACAATAGATTCATCATGCGACGACAACGAATACGATAGGCCGATAAGGATATTAGGAGGAAAAGTGAGGGTGGAAAGGAACAAGACAACAAATACGCAGTACCAATAAACATGATAATAAAAGTAATATCAATAAAACAGTGATAAAGGTGATGGCGATGTAGGGCAACGAATAATGGCGACAGTAATATGTAACGATAACAACGGGGAGCGGAACGGCAAGCGATATCTATGCCTTGTTTAACCTTGCCGCATATATGGATAATACGGCAAAAGTAGAGATATCTATACAATATAATATTGTCAAGCGGTAGACACGTAGACAAATATCATGGCGAAGCAGTAAACAGTCCCGATTCCATACGAGGCATATTCTTCTAGCAAAGAGTGGTTGGCTTAGAATGGATGTATTTCAGAATTATTACTTTTATAATTACAATTAGCATAATGTGTTTTTATCACCTCGCTGAGAATAAACTAAATAGTGTGATGAATACCGTAATATTATATTTCGGTGACGTTGATCGTACTTTATCTGTAGCTCCCATATCAAAGGGATTTTGATGCTTGCATTGCAGCTAATTAACAATACTGCTTAGCGAACGAGACATGCGATTGATTTGAGAAAGCGAAATTGTGCTATAAACGTTCATCAGATCAATACCTAACATATTTAGAGAAACGTTGGGTTATTACTAACTATAACCCATGTTTCGTCGCGCGGGGTGTTTTGCAAGCAGACTGAAGTAGAACAGAGTCTGTATAACACACTACTGGAAGGCGAAGAAGATAGCGATGGCCGAGCAAGCCAGAAATCACTTGAATAGACGGACGTGCATCACCGTCAAATCATCGAGTTCCGATCGATAACAGCGCCTTCACTCGAAAGTATACAGGCAACTACTACAACCTGGTGGTACCGAACAAGAAAAATTCGGCATGTATGATAAGCGAGCTAAGAGCCGTGTAACAGAGAGAACAACGAGTACGATGGTAATGAGTAACCACATTCACAGACCGTTGTTTACGTCAGACTGAAATACGTTCTATACGAAAGAAGAAGTAACACTCAGGTCAGAGATTAGCCGTCCCAAAGCAATCGGGCTCCATACGCAAAATCGTCTTTTTTCGTTCAGGCAGTATTTCCTGGCGACTTGGTATATCCATTCCCGACGACTAATACAGAACGAACATATTGGCGATGATATGATACATGGGACAAGAATGCTAATGATGAGAAGAGGAGTTATTATGTAATTAGAGTACACGTACTATTAGCTAACAGATAACAACAGCAGCAAGCCGATAAAGCCGTAAGACCTATTTGCCACGTCGTCTGCTAGTGTTGAAGCGATAGGTTCATACTGTGAAACTGTTAGAAACCAACGCAGAGTGAAGAAGCTCGTGGTAATTTTCAACGCTCCAATTCAAACTGCGAGAACCGCGGAGAAGTACCGTACGAGAACCTCGTTTGATCCATAATAAAGGCAGTTTCCTCTACGCACGCACCTCTGGCGTCGAAAACAAACTCGGGATTGTCAGCTTTCCCCGAGCATGCAATACGCCTGGAACGAATAGCCTGGCCGAACAATCGGAAAACGCGAGTGTTACGATACTAAGGGCTGAGGACGAGATCACGTTGGAACTCTGCTTAACCATGTCTCCTGTCACTGAATATTAAGACTAACTCGAGACTGAGAGGTTTTGAATACGGAACGGATATGAACGCATTGATAAGAAACGCGCTCGCAAACGAAACTTCCTAAAGAGCTCCACCTTAAGGGAGACCCATTACTTTAGCATTAAAACGTAGCATGACTTTTGCAAACGTCAATATTATATTGAAAGCAGCATTCTTGCATGACGCAGTGTATATTCATTTACGTTATGCTAATTATACTTCTCGGTAAGGACGCGCTGATCTCGGGTTTGTCGGTATACAAGAGTGCAAACGCAGGAAACAACAGAATGAATAATATTAATAGTATTATTATTATTAATATTACTCTCAAACAAATCATGTTCCTACTTAAAGCAAATCTGATAGTCCATTCTTTCGTTGGATTCGGTCTGAGCCACTGTTGCGATTTAGAATTATCGTATCAATATACGATAACAAAACCTTTTGATTAAGTTTTCAACAGGCAACACCCGGCTTTCAAAGATCGAATCCACGGCGCTGTACATAGGCCATTCAGGACATAGGCCACGTCTCCATTGAACTGATGGTTGGTCTCATGTCATTGCTGAAGGCAATATACAAAAAATAAAAATATTCCAAATACTAATAATCATAAGTGATTTTGCCATGCCGCACAGCAGCTTCGCCGCTGAACTCACGCAGTTATCTGCCACTGTCATGGACGAATCGGAGGCTTCGAAAGGAAGATAGCCGGGCGAAACTAAAACAATGCCATAATGATGAAGAAAGGCCGTTATGGAGAAAAATGCAGTTACGGCTGATAGAATGCAGAGGTTTGTGGGTTAAATCATGCGAACTGTGGAAGAACTGCCGAACAAACATCTATATACCATGTGCTGAAACAACGTTTTTTGTCGTCGAATTAACAATATCATCTCTAAGGCTGTACGATGCCGTTGTTTTACTTCGGCTAAATTTGAATTGGTTCAGGTGTCACACACACGCATAGACATACAATGACCTATCAGCGATAACATAATGTGATAGAAATTGATTCCAATCACCATTGGTGTTCCATTCATCGTCCAGCGAGTCGAATGCCAGTTCTTTCACAGCAGCGTAACAACAGTTTGCCGACCATCTGCAGCCAATACTTGCAGAATGGTTGGACGTGATTCGAGTGCCATATGGAAAATAATGCCTAAATGTTTATGCTATACGCTACAAAGCAGGTCAACGTTGTCGACGACTCCCCCACCAAAAGCGGTATCATTTTCTGCTCCGGCAATGGCTAGCTAAGCACACATATATATATATACATATATATATATATATATACATATATATATATATATATTAGAAAGAAAAAACGTTATATAACATGGCCTCTAGACAGTTTTATTGATGCATTCGTGTTTACGGACAACTGCAAGTATCAGGATTGAGTTCGGGAGGAGCCGCTGTAGAGGACAAGGATGAATTGGACGATGCTAATAGTCAGGCGCGGCACGATCCAATGTGTAAAGTACCTAAAGCCATGAAAAGGCTGTAGAAGTTGTGTTGCAGGTTGAGTTTTCATATGGGGAGCAGTGTTAGACGACAACAACATTGACAGGTGAGCAGAAAACCCTTGACAGCGGCAGTATGCTGACTGCATATATAAATACATACAGAGATATGTCAGCCTATGACATTATTAATAATACAATGATATTATCAATTCATCGAAACAAGCGATAAGATATGACAGCAAACGAATATACGATTTATGGGATCGACGGCCTCCAATGTCGACATCGTATGTAACTATTTTCCATTGTATTACAATGCTACTGCTGCAAATAAATCTTTAGATGTATCTTTTTCAGTATTTATTCTATGAATCCGTACATTTCTCTCCTCACAAACATACGGATAATGCAAAGAAAGACATTACGACTCATACGCAAAAATCGACATATAGACACACACACACATGCATACACAGACGACGGGTGCGCCACACCCTTACACAACAAGACCCCTGAGGCCCATAAACACCCTAAAAGACATCTACATCTAGTAACCTTAGCTCGATGATGACTTACACGTTGCGAACTCTCACCCGTGGCTAAGAACCATTCGGGTGGGCTACATGAAAGCTTACGTACACTACAACACAGTATAAATACACATAGAAGACTCCTGACCTAACCAGCCAAAATTAGACGTATTTTGCGATTTCACTCTCTACAAGGCCAATGCCATATTGTAGCTAGTCCGTGAGAGGTGTCACAACTATTGTCCCATATGATTCCACAACGACTTAAATGAATTTCGCCAAAAACACTAAAAAACAGATCACTTAGTATAACAAATAGATTAGGAGCCTTCCTTGATCGTAAATTCCTCTGCCAATAATTGTTAGAACCTGACATAGATAAATACACGTTTAATATTTATATGTTAATATAGGAAAATTTGTGACGCCATATTAAATAAAAAAAAGTAAGAAATGGTCGATATACGATACCAAATATGACGATGATAGTTATAATTACAACAGTAAAACGACAATTTTCGAAAGAAATACACGCATTAGATTACCCCCTCCTAATGTATAAGCAAATGATACAATAACATATTGATCATAAAAGTAAGATAACGTCTTCTATGCCCCTACAATAAAGCATATAATAATAATTTACGTTACAACCAGGTTGGCGTACATCGATATATCTTACCAGAAAAGAAAAATTAGTGACTGGTTCGAAGATGCTGGCAGGTTTCAGGAACAAAAAGCCTCGGGAAAATAAATTAAGTCCGAAATTGGTTAAAAGAAGCAAGTAATCGCCAACTGTCACCGCCATTATATTGTTCGATATACAATGTGAGCTCCAGATCCGCATACCTACATCTGTTGCTCTATTCACATAAGTCTAAGCTTATAAACCAGCAACGCAAAGCGCTCAAGTAAAAATACTACGAAAACAAACTAGGCATCGCCAGAAACATATGACAGACATCTATTGACAAGTATACGGAATATATAACGGCGAAAGGCCTCCGCTGAAGATTCGTTAGGGTTAAACGGGTTTGATTAGGCTTACAACGACATCACATTTGTCGTCTGCTACAGTTATCGGATCACTTAATCGATTCCGTTAGAGGCAGCCAACTGGTGCCCTTGACGCGCGCGGTAACTGGCGAAATGATAAAACTACAGTACTGGTACTTGTTGTACACAGACGAGCGGTAAGTTATAGGGGCCTACGCACAACAGAAAGTAAGACACCGAAGTCCGTTAACAGTCATGATCATAAGCAGCATTAACAGCAACATCAAAATTAGCAGACGACATCTCCAACAATCACATCAACAACAATAATAATAGTAATAATATGAATGCCATATACACAACGCAGTGACAGCAGTAGAGATTGATGGGATTTCGTAGTTTGGCCGAGGAAGAAATTGGACAAGGGAACGCGGCAGAGAGAAAAGAAACGGACGACAACAGCAGCAACCTGCAGTATGAACAGGTGGATAAAACTATATGAAGAGAAAGTTTGTTCATTAGAGGATCATGGAAGATAAAAGGGGTAATGTGTGACAAAGAGGTCATAACAGTGATGACGATAATAGAAATGAATACGTTCATGACGAGGTAAAAATAACTAAAACTCCAATAATCTCAAGCCCTATACTGAAGAGAGGAAAGGCTAATGCTGATGGATACAGTGATGATAATAATAATATTATTAATAATAATAATAATAAGACAAAGCTACGTCAAATCTTCTTAACAATAATAAGATGATGATGACGGTGACAATAATAACAGCACCAGCAAGAACGTCATTTACGACCGATAAAAACAGAGCAGGAATAACTTGAAACGAAATTGAAAAGACAAAAACCTTCGATTTTAAATCAAAATAAATGCCGATGGCGTTTTATCCAAAAAATAAACTTGTGTGTTTTTACTGTACCTATATATAGCATATGCAGATAATAAGCAACGTAATCCTGCCACCATAGTAAGCTGATAACGATGCCTGCCTGTTTAGCTAAAAAGACGTGAGTTTTACGGTTTAAACCTTAAAATGGACACGCTTTTTTTTAAAGGTCAGCCGCATGAGGTAATCTTAAGGTAGTTTTGAACATAGTAGATAACGTTGTGGATAATGTAGCTTTTGTTTTATATTGCAGATAGCAGTGGCTGTGTTGATTGTGGCTTAGAATGAATTTGCAGTCACGTTCAATATTTGCTGTTATCTTACTATTATAATTATTTTCATTTGCATAGAGTTATCTCTACATATTTCTTCTAGTAAATAATATACAATAATAGAGATATAATTATACTGTAATGACTCTGTTAATTGCGATTCACGAAAGATTCATAGTTCTGTCTGACGAGTTCTGTGCTAGATAGTTTCGTGTAGGCTTATCTAATTAGTTATAAAATTTAGTAGACTATGTAAGCTTGGAAGCTAGAAAAGGATAGGCAGATTAGCGTTCTAGAAAATAATGTGCGCTTATCGGTAGGTTCGCATTCGATAAAAATCAGGAAAGGTGAAGATAAGTTGAATTAAGTAAATACATCAAAGAAGAGCCTAGTATGAACGTTTACAAAGTCTGCAAAAATATTGTTCTCATATGATGCAGAAACAACTATCTGTATGTATCATATGAAAACGCTTTGGATTTCAGGGAAATTTATACACCTACTCGATGTCCGGCAAGTATCATTTCTACGTGTAAAAACTTTCACTATTAGTTTGACTGCCTAATTTCTGTATTTGCATCATTTAGCATGAGTTCGAATTTAAATGTCACAACAAGGAACGCGTAACAAAAGCAGAATTGAGAACACCATATATTGTATATTAATATATTATATAGATTAAGGTATCCTAACTACTGTTAAGCAGAGTTCAAATTAGTGCCTGATATACAACTTGTATTTAATAGCAGAGATTGCAAAACAACCTGGAAACCTACTCCTAAGGAAGCTACAGAAAATAGCGGATCCTTCTTCAATTAGTTTAAAAAAAGTATTCTTGTTTACCAAAAAGTACTCTCTGATTGTCATCACAAAATAATGAAATACTAATTTCGTATCCGAAAAGCGAATTCGGTTCACTGTGGGACAAATTAACTGGGTCGTTCAGATGCTTAGTGATATAAAACAGTATTTCTTTGATGGCCAACTCGAACGTTGCTTTTGCAATTCAAATAGGATTTAAGCATTTTACCCAATATTATACCCATATATATATATATATATATATATATATATATATATATTACATCCACTAAGGGGAATATAAGGGGAAAGCAACGTGGAAAATGTGCATACTTTACTTTCTTTTAGAGATAGGTGACTCTACTACCGTGAGCCGCCAGTTGGCGTCTTTTAGGCTAACACTTTCTGTGATTTCTATAACACGGGCGTCTTACACACTAG
Source organism: Varroa jacobsoni (assembly GCF_002532875.2). Taxonomy (NCBI): domain Eukaryota; kingdom Metazoa; phylum Arthropoda; class Arachnida; order Mesostigmata; family Varroidae; genus Varroa; species Varroa jacobsoni. The sequence continues at coordinate 181,826 of NW_019213175.1, read as the reverse complement.
GTGAGCTCGGTGTCAGAAGGAATCTAGTCTGCCTATTTTAGATGACAAAGCTCGATTAAATGACGAACCCTGTCGACACATTGCTCGTTATAGTTGCCCCACTGCGAGTTGCTCCGGCTCGAGCTTTCGTCACTTTTCTGCTATTTTTATTACTTTGTGCGCATATACAAGCAGTTACCCAAAAATAATGAAGGGTTCTAGAAGATAGTGTTTGATGCCTCAGGTCAGGCTATTGGCCAGTCAGAAGCGGTAACAAAAAGAAAATCGTAATGCTTTTAGAAGAACGCTTTCGAAGAACAAATGACACTGGTTTTTAACCGAGTAGAGAAGAACATCGTTGTCTCGAATGTTCTCATGTCAAACGACTATAGTTACTAGGAGGACGCTAAGTATCTCCGATTGAAAATGACTTTGCAAAAACATGGTGGTAAATTTATTCGCCATGCTATCCGCCATTCGCGCATTTACAGGCTGGCGGTAAGTAAGGGCAAAGTTGTGAGAGCACAGACTCATGAACAGCTAGAAAAAATGAGAGAGTAATTGATTTGATGAAGTTATGCATAACTTTCAATGCAATAGGAAACTTTTTTGTTTAATGTTAAAAATTCAATTAACAACTAATATACGATCGGAGGCCTGTATACTGATATCATGCGAGAGTGTGATGTGCTGCTGAATTATAAGGTTCGCAGTCAACTAGTGCAGCATAGGTCGAACTCTATTAGCAGCCGTATCGCGCTCGACATCATAGAGAGAACTCTAAAGTCGGGTGCGAGAAGCTTCGGCTTCCGTGGAACGTTTTGAGTTTAAAAAGCAGTAATACATAACGACTTTGGTTGTGTCAATTAAGGCTCAAGTTTAATTTATGCCTGCGCCTTATGTATAAGGTATACTTTCATACCCAGCCAAGGGCATCGTAATAAGCCTCAAGCTATCCTCTGAGCTCAAGCTGAGAATAAAGGGTGGCTGAAGACTTTTTGTTCTTATATAAATATTATTGGAATAAATAAATGGAGGGTCAAATTTGGAAATTTGACCTTTAACCAAACAGGTTTTATTTCAGCATAACACATCAGACAACTATCTCTAGTCGGATACGGTTTGAAACTTACGCAAACGAGCTGGAACAGAGTGCGCTAGACGGTAAACCGGAAAAAGCGCCCAAATATGAAGCGACTAAGCGATTTTACTTGAAATTGACCATATAACCTATATCATAAGAGTTCAAGCGTGTCGCTCTGCGTTATGACAAGCTGACATATATGGCTGCTATAAGATGAGCTGCAACGGCTCACATCTGTAGTCGGTCTATGTGTCTAACAATGCTCGCCTTCGCGTTCAAATGGTTTGTACATAATAGATTTGTGTATATTAAATTTTTCGAATTTATGCTCGGTACCGCAGTTGGGCATTATACGAATGGCTTCCAGAACGCTAAGTATCCAGCCCACACCACCAGAATTTATCAGAAAAATATGCTGCCGACCACGCCGTCATTGGGACCGCATAGTATTTTATGAAATCATGTGCTATATGGGTATAACTCTCATATTGAATTTTATCCTCTAGTTCAATCTGGCACTGTCTATATTAGGTTTTCAGTGAGGTCGAACAGTTAATACGCGTCATATGTATTGTGCATAGTGTGGGTATTTGTGCTGAGTGAAGCCGTGTGAAGCAATGCTCAAAGAAGGCAGTGGAACCGTCGGTAACATTAAGAAGGCAGTGGAACCGTCGGTAACGTTCGAAATGGTCATGGGAATGCTATTAACAGCCAGGTCTCTGTTGTGTTTCTATATTCATTTATATACTATGTAATTCCATGTAATAAGGTTGAGTGTGCTGTACAGTTACGTGGCGTTCCTGTATGTGCAGCTTTTGGAATATATTTAAGTATATACCAATGTCGATAGCAGGTAAAATGTAGAGGCTGTGTTTCAGTTGGCGAAAGAGTGTCGCGCTTAACACGTGAGATTTAGGAAATTGTCATCCTAACATAAATAACGAAGTTTATGATAATAATAGAGCTTTACGGTATAATCTTGCAGCGATTTACTGACTGTGTATGTAGTATATAAGAGATACCAAAAGAATATAATTATAGTGGACCAACGACGTTCATCATTGCCGCCCAAGGGCATGAGCTAGCACGAATGGGGGATCGTTCTTCAACGAATGGCACCGGTTAGTCGACTCCTATTATTATACTCATAATTCTAGCTGCCAAATGAAATCAAGGAAGGCTAATCGATTGCATGAAGATAAACTTTAGAAGCTCCATCACCCCCGGGCCTCAAGCGCAACATTGCTGCAGTAATATAGTATATCAACACGTACTTTCCTGAAGTGACTATTTCAGATATTCGCTTGAGAAAAAAATTCGTGCCTGATCTTTCTCGACAGAATCGACTTGGCTCTTATGCCAATGTTAGCACTCTGTATATGTTTAAAGCTACATTAATCGTAATTATAGGTCGTTGTGGCTGTCTGCTTACTTCTACGGCTTAGTCTCTTCGGCCGTTTTAACAAGTAAGACACACGACTGTCAGAATAGTTTAAAGAACCATTTACAATTGTTTTCCATTTACCCCGTTGGATGTATATATCTGTATACACATACACAGCATTGAGAAGTCAATCTCTTCAACCGCTAAAGCCAACAAGACATAACGAATGTAAGAATATGCGTCGTGCCATTAAATTTGTTTACGGACGTATCACCACAGATACAAATACGTGGATAGCCCCGTGAATCGTTTCAGACATGTGTATGATGACAAGTTAAGGCTTGAGTAGATCTAAAGACACATGTGCTCTCTTCTCAAGTGCTTACTGAAATTTGTGAATCGGAACGTGGCACTTTATTCACGCAATGTGTACGCATTGAGATCAATTCGAGCACGGTATCTACGGGATAAGTACTGTCGAATTTTCACAATATCGGACAAGGGACATACGTATCGTATCGCCCGTTAATGTCCTCACTCGTCATTTGGGTCGCTAAAACCGACTCGACTTTCGACTCATGAAGCTCAACCCGGCTCGAGCCAAGTCGACATAAGTTAGGGTCACTATCTTATTCGGCTCATTTCGTTTGCCAGGTATTTCTCCACGATATCAATCTAAACTGGCAGTCCTCTTGGGAAAACGATCGTCACGAATGGCTGAGCTGCAGTAGTACGAAATCTAACCGGCACCGCGCCCGCTAGCCGGAGCCCTTGAAAATTGAAGTTATCAAATGTCGTTTCACTACAACTTCATTCGTTCAACTTGAGAATAGTACCGGGTTAAGCTAACTAAGGAAAACCACCATAAGCTAAAGCCGATTCGAGTCGAACTAGCTTTCAAGGCAACCTTGTAAACTGCGATAGCAGGGCCAGTGTCTAGAAAAAGCTGGATAGGTCTTTTCGGGATAAATCCAATTCCGTTGACGTGTCTCTTCCGGCTCATTTCTACACGGAAAGGTCTCTTCTTTCAGTTGTCGGACACTGGTGATTTTCTTGAAGGTTCTTAGACTTTGCTTCCGCCTCGATTGGGGAAGTTGAAAGTGAAAAGCCGCTCTTTCCTTGGAAATCATTTGATGTGAGCTACACAACGATACTGGAGTGCAACTTCTGCTTTGAAACTTGATGGAAGAACGACACTTCTAACAAGCCCTAAACTTCCACTGAGTTTGATAGGAGGATGCAGCGGATATTAAATCTACACACGCTCATGCAGACAGCCTCAGTCCACCCAAATTTAAGAAAAGTCAACGACATCGAACGAGAGCTAAATAACTGAAAGGACCTTAACAACTTGGGTAAGGTGTAAAACGGGTGGTGTTTTCTACCGTAATCAAAGACTCCATGATTGGCCAGCGAAAGGAAAGCGGCAAAAGGTGACACGTAGAGAAAGGCAAAAAGATTAAACTCTGCGTGTCCTACGTGCGCACGGTGAGATCAACACACCCGAGCTTTTCTATTCGTTGTCATCCTAATTGAACCTTTCCGATCACTGCCGCATGCATGCTTCACATCCCCAAGCTTTTAATACACTTATCTGTAACGAGTTACGGTGTCGTCGATGGCAATTATTAGGCTTTGGGAAAGAAGAGCGGGAAAACGCGATCGAACGCCCCGGACACAGGACACTGCTAGTGCAGCTTGATGTTACGGGCGGGATGGTGTCGTTAACATCCGGGGCAAGCAGTATTCGTTTGGCTATCAAACAGACAGACGATAGTGCAAGGCTGCCGAAATAGACGAGATTCAACGCGACACGAAGGAGGCTCTGGCGAAAGCATGTTTGTTCAGTCCAATAGACAGACTATTCAGTACAATGGTACGACCATGTAGTTGCTCTGGTATAAAGTATCTATTGGTTAGAATCTACTACATTACCAGGTGAGGATATGTGTACGATGTTGAAAGTGTGCAAATATTACGGTATAGTACGTAATATAAGGTTGAACAATACGTAGGAAGAACTTTTGTCTTTTTTGTATAGTGGGGGGGGGGGGGGGTTGGTTGTGTTCGTTCGGAACGAACAATTTAACATTTTGCATATTGTTATCTGTTCGATCGAATCGGAACCCCACATATGGTATGTTGGACAATGTAATCTCACAACAGAAGTACACAGGTATTATTCGCCTCGAGTCCATCCCCACGGCTTTGCAACCTGGTGCATAGAACGACAAGTGAATTACGCGGGGCATTCAATTTTGCGTCTCAATAGAATCAATACTGACCACTGTGGTCCGTTTCGTCCATAAAACGCCACTTAAAGAACACAAAATTGGGTTTTTTTGATGTTGCATACTTCAGTTGAATAGCAATTCTGGAAACTAAAGTATATAGAGCAGTATATTTTTTTTTTTAGTTATGGTTTGGTCTTCGTAAAAGCTTGCCTTGTCCCCATACATTGATAACTTAATACTGCGTCTATATAAACCACACAGATGATGTTTTTCAGAGCATCGAACAATCTATCTGTCTGCAGCGCCAGTCTTCTTCAATATAACGATTACTGCCTCTACCCTCGTACAGACCCTTCCTCAAACATACGAGTATTTCTCATCCATGACCACTGTCCATGCCTAAACGTGGTGCTTATTACCCCGAATTGCGTCGTACCTAGCGTATACAGTTATACTGAAATCAGTTTCTCGAATTTTATCTCCGTTACTGTTGTTGAGACATTGCAACATCTACTGATAATGGCAGTGATAATCATGGCCTGCTCATTTAGGTTGACTACATTAAGGTCCTATAATAGGTACCGCCCTTTACAATTTCCTTTGTATCCATTTCAGACAACTATTTTCGCGTCATCATCGAAACCATATTTTAATGCGGTATACACAATCGCGTAAGCAGTGCATCGACAAATGGCCTTGGATGGGGTTCTGCCTGTCCGTACATACGCGACGGGGGTATCCTCGTGTACATATACACAGTTACTGTCACTCTCTATGGAGAGACTCGTAGGAGATTGAGGTTGGCGAGAAGAGGCCGCGAACCATTTAGGAATGCCTCCATACGAGACAGAAGGAAAAGACGTCGAGCAATAGGCGCCACGCCCGTTCAATTATTAGTTTGTTCATTAAATTCATTCGTAAAAATTAGATATGTACAAATAGGTGCATACATAATTACGCAATCGTCAGGCTAGCTTGGTAGCTGCTTTTTTGAAATCAAATCTACATATGTTAACAAGGGCTTCATCAAATTCCATCAAAAGGTTTGCTAGTATAGTAGTAGATAGATAGTAATAAAAATGTATGTACACAACACTGAGCACTGTAACCATCGAGAGAAGTAAACGTCAAGAAACATGTCATCGTTCGTAAATTTGGGTGCATTGTTTTCCAAAAAAAAAAAAAAAAAAAAACAAGAAATTAAAAAAGTATCTACAAAGCTAACCATTGGGTATAAAAGTGGATCAGTTTTGCTTGTTATTTATTAATTCTTAGACAGCAGTTTCAACGGCAAAAACGTTCCATGATAATGTCGTATCGCGGTTAGCCTAATCAGAAGCCCTCTTTTATATGCTTAACATGTAACGATTGCACACTATACAAATATACTGATAATGCAAACAGCGGTGATATCTTCGCAGCAAACTCGATGAATGGCCTTTAATACTTGACATTCCGGAAGGATCGATCTCACTCTCTCGTTAACCCATCTGCTTGTCAATTAGAAAACTTTTCTGTAGTACACTTGGTTTCGGTTTTTAATGTTATAAGTACAGGCAACCTCTGGCTGAAAAAAAACCGGGCTCGCTACTTCAAGTCCTGCCTGCCAACAATGCACATGTCCAGTAGATGTTTGTCCGTTTTGTTCCTTTCTTTTGCATAAATTCAAAAAACGCGAGGTTAATTCTCAGCGGTTCCCCTAGCTGCGACTGCAGCGACCCAGTTCCGTGGTTTCAAATAGTTGGTCTTTAAATTGTCAAACTTCCCATTTCGGGTAGCGTGAACGTACCGCCTGTAGGTCTCATGGAATTCCAACTTCGCCTTTGAGGAGGCTGTCCATATGTTGAAAATTATGCCACAGCGTTATTACTTTGGCTGTATCACGTGACGATGAAGCTACTTTTCATGTCATTTTCAGAACTCCCCTGGCAACGCACATGGCGTTCTGTTAATCGGTCATCGAACGTTTTGGCCAGTAACGGAAGTTTCACATTTGGTGCGTTCATCACAAGCCGCAATAGACTAGCTTGCGGCGAATAAATTACAGAACTTACGCAGCCAAAAGAAAAACATTATCCCGTTTACTAACAGCTTCAAGGATAAAACAGGAGAAACTTTATCTGATAGAATTGTGTTGATGTTTTTAAGACAATGTCATATTTTTCATCGTAAGGTTCACGATTGTCTGCGGGGAAAAAAAATACAATTGGACTGTGTGTTTTTAAAAGTTTCGGTCTCCGTTAGCCAATCCGGAACTTTTCGCATACATCAAAATACTGTTCAGAGCCACCGAACGCGAAAATAGATGACGTAATTGATACAAATTGTAATCCATTGCGAATTTGGGTAGTCCTCTAGTAAAATCCTCTCTATGCAAAATCGATTTACTGTGTTTATTGGACAATATGTATATAGATTTGTATGAATCCTACCAAGTGACTTTGTATCGATGTTCACTTGGTAGGATTGCATATATTGGTATATCTCTAATTAAAACAGTAACACTTTAATTACTTAATAAATGTAGATACGTAGCGAGTGCGTGTACATAATATTACACTTTATGCTTCCTACTCAAACTTCGACTGTCGTGATACGTGTGCTGATAGGTAATCAGAGAAGCAGCAGTTGTCGTCGATTGGAACTACTCTGGCGAATGTGTGAGCAAGTTCACAATATGGCCTAGAAACGGTTTGGCCATTGGTGGTGTATATTTATTGGAAACCCTGCATGCGTGTTATGATAAATTAGATCTGAACTGTCTGTCACAGAAGAGTCAATAACCGGCCGATATAATAGAGGAGCGATGGAGTATTGGTTATGATCAGAGACAGATGGCATATAGCGCATCGTTTCACGTTGTCGTACGTATTATCTACATAAGCATGTGGGCTGAACAGTAGTACTTAATAGACAAAAGCGATCTTTTCGGTTGCCCGATCAACCACTTAATTTAGACCTGCCTTTATCACACTTCACGACGTCGTTTTATCGATCAGCCTAAAGCAATCCTTAAACACACGCTATGTATTACAAAGCTTATTGACAGGTGCTGGTCGAATAAGTACTTGTTATAAGCTTGGAGACTGGCTAGCTACGGGTCCAGATCTGAAGTTTTCTTTAGCAGTCTCTAAAATACTTCATAACCTAAGGCTGCAACGCACTCACACCAAACGCCGGATAAGTAAAACAAAGGTACTTGTTTTTGTTGTTGAAACTAATTGCCTCATGTCTAAACTAAGCGTTTTGTGTAAAATCAAGCTGAGCTAAATCGAAACGAGTCTCTGCACTGTTTAGAAGGAAGCCCTGATCTCCTAGGTCCCGTTGTCCTGTTAGAGTCGATGATACGAAGTAAAATGGCCACTTTATTAGGTTCTATTGACTGACTAAACTCGGCCGCGGTAAATAAGTGAAAACTATAAACAAAGCAAACTTTTCGTTGTAGCCGATCAGTGTCTGTAGTATTTGTGGCTCCCGGCTACAACCGCCATAGCGGTTTAATCAGTTTGCAAAGTTCTAGATTCTTATAGATTGACGCTACATAAACAATATTTTTATATGCCTGTCCCCGGCTCTTTCCTTTATCTAGTGCATGTATCATATTTATATGATACATATTTGCAGACTTTATATGCTATTTCATATCATAGCGACGATTCATACAGAGACAAAAGCGCCGACTGTGAACGAAGCCAAAATATTTTTCAATAAGAAAAGCCTATTACGATTTTTAGCTGTAAGCTTCTGGACCAGAGAGAGAGACATACAAGACAAGGTTGATGTCTCTGCCAAGAGACTTAGACTGGCAAGTCTAAGAAAAATGGTTTAGCTTATATATATATATAGTGAACACAAAACCAATCGAATCACTTCTGCCTTACCCGGTATGTTTGACGTCTTCGTTCTTCGGTATCTGGGCTTTCAGGGGCAATAAGTTCTACCCGAGTCCTTTCTCCTAATGAGAGCAAAGAGTGCAATTTATTTCGAGAGTATGTTTTTCCTCCATCGCAGAGTCGTCCCCGTTGGATTCGATCTACTTTCTTAACACGTGACCTTTCCTCTCTGAGACCGATTCACCTGTTTGCGCTACTATAACTAACTCCTATTGTAAGCGGCGGTGGCGCCGCTAGGCGGTGGAATAGCAACAAAGCATCGATTAATGTTTTAAGCTGGGTACAAGTTACGTATACAATATGGGTGTGGTTGAGGGCGTGACTGAGCCAAGTGAAATGATCTATAATAGTAAACTGAAGTTTTGAATAACGATTATGAAATTGAGAACTTTCTTTGGAATGAAAGTTCTGGCTACAATTGACCTTTGATTATGTAATAATAGAAAGAAGTTCAAAGGTTCAGTTGGCTTCGTTTTTGAAATTGTGACGTTTACGAATTACTATTGCGATAATTGCGAATAATGTTCGAAGCTTACCCGTTTATATTCTTCTGGGCATTAGTTATGATATATTGAGGATCTAATCCAACCTCATACGCATTTGAGAACATGCGTCCCTGCATTGGTGAAATCTGGATGTCTACCCGTTCATGCTGTAAGCGGCGTCCGGAAATGGTGCTCCTGTTTAACTGTTGGAAAATTGGATAGTTGGAAATATAACACCGTGCAATTAGGTTTGTATCGTGTATCAAGTAAGTACATTAATTGTACTTACTTGATACACGATACTTATTAATTAAGTCGTGGACTGGTCCGTTTTGTGTGTTATGACACCAGAAGAAGAGTGCAGAGATTGCGAAGAACTTCCAAGCCTATTTTAGGTCCTAAAATGTCTCGCGTTTGACATGGTATAAGCCAGCCGTCTGCAGCCTTTTTCAGCAGCAGTACCGAACACATGACTGGAAACGTTTTTTTTTGCTAGCTACTAATTATAAAGGCGAAACTTCTTTAACGTTTTTCATTATTATATATGCGCCTGCTAGCTCTAGTCAACTCAACCCAAGACCAACGCATAGTTGTTGGGCTTGCCTGGAGTTGTTACTAACAGCTGTTAGTATTTTTTCTTCCAACTTCGACCTACATCTACATACGCAACCCACTTGTGCGGAGTCACGGTGTTACGAGTCGTTGCCATATGAACACAAAATTAAAAAAGCCAAAGGGCGCATGCGAAAATAAATCGCGCCTCCCCTGAGTTATTTTGAAGACAGGATATGAAAATAATAACCATCCAGCAAATGGTTTGGGGCTACAGGCTTTTTATATGAGAACGTCGTTTACGCAATCGAATGTTTTTGTCCTCTTGTATCATACACACGACAATGCCATCTGCTCTTCTTGCCCTCTCGATGTTTAATTCAGTGCAACTTCTGATTTCCCCAGCCCGAATAAAGCTCTTGATCTGGTAAACTTAAAATTCCGACCGTTCTTTTTGCCGACAGAGGCACAATTACATTACATGTAATATGGACATCGGAAAAAATCCTTGTGCCACATTCGCGCCTCGCCTTTAACCCCTATGCTTTTTCGTCAAAAGAAAACAAACCCTATCATTTTATCCACTAACCTTCTTAAGCCCCTAGGTTTCGTCTTTGTTCACACTTAATTAGCTTAACTCACTTGCATCAGCCACTAAACCAGCCGTCACAAAAGCAGACCTCGCTATGGAGGTCAGTTTTGCTTCTTATATCCTCATTCGCCCTTTCTCTGTATTTGTATTTGGCTGCCATATTAGATTTCGCGACTTCGGCTCGTCTGCTCGACGTCTGTTGTGGGTTAGATCCTATTGAGGTCAATAGAGAAATGGCGGTAAAGAACCGGTGCCAAATACAGCAGCTGTGGTTAAAGCATTGGCGGTAGCAACGGCAGCAGTTCTCAATAGCGCTATTTAGCCATCCTCTAAAAGCATATTTCCCAAATAAGAACGTATAGGTTTCGCTATTCTGTATACCCTCTTAGCTACCTGGTTGTCCGCAGTCCTCATCTCACATGTGGACATTGACGGACCTACGCAGGTCACATTCTAAGATCGTGTCCGTACGGCGTATGACAGGTACGAATATACTTCTGGAACGTATATACTTTTGGGGTGAGTTCCAATGACCTTTGGTTGGTTAGTGGCGGCTGGATGGTAGTCACTATCCTACTGTTCGATTTCTAGCCCATTTTTGCTGACCAAAGACGAGACGGATATTAGAACAGCGTAAATGCGGAAGTTAGCTCGGGTGTCAGACGAAAGTCGTTCCGTAGCGCCTGATTAGCTTGGCGGAAGGAGCCACGTTTCCAGTGAAACAATGACCATCTGGCGATGAGCTAATGTAAAAAGTAGAAGGCGGGAAAGCCAGCTAGCAGCCAAACAAACAAGTGACTTTTGGCTGTGATGCCTGTGTACATGTAAATACATAGCGTGCAGGAACCTACTAATAAGCTAAAGGAAGTCCATTGAGCTAAAGAAAGCATATATATATATATATATATATATACTTGAAGAATGAAAGATACTCGCAATAACTGGGACAGAAGTGCAAAAGATGTCACTCTGTTTGTTTGCGATCATTTTATCCAAAATCACACAGTGTCCATCAATGTCATTACAGTTAGGCTGCGAATTTGTACGGTGTATCTAGCGCTTTTTCGATTGAACAGCAATTCCTCTTGTCGTTTGGAATAGTTTGGACGAAAGGAAGCATTGATTTTCTCCTATTAACACGATATTAGGCCACGCACAACAGCAAATGAATACGTGCCTCAAGAAGCCTGAGGGGCAACACATGCAGTTATATACAGTGGCGTTCATTAATAACATAAAGCGGTCTGAGGTAAGAATCCTCTATTTGCAAGTAGCTACGGGTTGCTGACTTGCTCAGCTTCTTAGATAATGGTTAACAAATGCACCGCTGCTATACGAACTGACTACGATTTAACCTGATAATGTTCTCTAAGCTAAACCCTCTTATAGTCTCCTCCTGCTTCTTCTAGTCGCGTCAATAGATTGGCCATCGCCACCAAAAGTCTCTCCGTTCGGCCCCGTTAACGCAAATAAGCACCAAAAACACATCAATGCTAAGCAAGAACAACCAGGCCGTAATGAGCAATACCTTCTTTTCCTACTGAACTTCCTTTGCTGCTTGGACGGAAAAACTAAAAGCATCTGTGAAGCTACCTTCTAGTGGGGATTTAATTCCCTGGTCCAGTCCAGGCCTCGTGTTTCCTCTTACCTCAGGCTCTACCACACAACTAAATCTAAATGCAGACACTGCGAAAACGTGACAAGAGCCGAGGGTCGGTGCGCTGTCCTCTTAATGAAGACCGATCCATTTACAGAGTTTCTCGTTTCGGGCCATACTCGACCTAGTCGGTCCCAGCTGCCTTCTGTTTACCGATGGAGCCGCCCTGCTCCCATTGAGTTTCCTAGTTGCTGATTTCGGTTTATCTTTCCTTCCCATCTGCCTACGCTCTCATTCATTCCCTCGTCTTCTGTTTTGGTTAGAGGACAGGAGGACACTCGACACCTAACTGTCACATCTGTGTTCTTCTATCCGCCCTCGGTAAAACACAAGCGCCTTGTGTGCCCTGGACAAAGTAGGCGTTCTCCTTCCACTAAGATGCGACTTATGTCGTCGTAGTGCTTGATGATCAGCAAGCAGCTTGGCACCCACTAGCACCAGCCACACAACTACCGTAGGCTGAATTCCCTTACGTATGGGCTGAACCAATGAGTGAGCGAGGCTACAGAAACTCCCAGCAGCACGTACTAAGTCTATTTTTTACTTTTTCCTTCTGCGCATATAGATCTACGCAGGGAAGGCATATTGCCGTTTAGGCTTTGTTGGTCGTGAGGACGATTGCGTTGAATCCTGTAAGTATCTGCGAATGTAACGCATTTATCTGTGTATACGTCGCAGGCTGGCCGGATGGCGGACGAAGTACAACAGATTACAGTGGTCTATGTAGTAGTGATAATGATAGTAACCGCCAAGAGTAATGTGGTCCAGCAAGCCTAACCTCGCGTTAGCGATGGCGACGTAATATAGACCTTCGATTGCGCAGAGCCTTCTCTATGCCTCTCATACGAGAACACCTAAACAGAAGAACCAGGCATCAAGGGTCCACGTATGTGTACTTGCCTATATTGATAGTAATAGTAGAAAGAGCCGTGCTTGTGGCAGTAATGCTGATATAAAATCCTGAGACGGTTGTGAGCTGCGGGCTAACTCTACGCGAACTCACCTCGTCCTCTGTTCACTTCCACATGCCTAGAAGCAACGCCCTTTGCTACAGCCTTTATCGCGTTCATTTCACGTTCTGCTACATGACACACTCTCTTGGATTCCCGGTTGGTTCTCTGTACTATTCAAAATCTCCCGTTCCAGAAGCAGGCTTTCCTCAGGATGGCTAAACGATAGGACTGCGGCAGGCAACGGCCCGCAGCTTTAGTCGGGTGCTGTTACGACAACCTCTGTGAATTATTCCAACCGACATAGGCTCGGCGTATATATATAAATGCCCTGGAATACTCGTGAGCACATGGGGCGACATGAAGCTTTACACGGCCCAGCAGTATACTTTCAGAGGGCTCTTGTGATGGAGCCTGAGCAACTCGTTTAAGCAACCTCAGATCTCAAGCAACGGGGCTACGACAGTGATTACGCTGAGGAGAAGGCTAAGTTTGGACCGATTTTATGATTCCGTTGCAGTCGATGTATGTTGGCGTAATATGTGCGGTTGTTCCTACTGAAGCTACTGTTGCTAAAGCTGCTGATGTTGCAGTTTTTATTACTGGTGTTGTTTACGCTCCTATCGATGGTTTTGATATTACTGGCCTTATTCGTTGCGGGATCTGTCGAAAAAACCTTGACAATAGAAAACAGGGAAGATGAAGCTTAACATCGAATTCACTTCAAACAACTGAGACGAAATATTTTAATTTGTAAAATGTATTGTTGTTATTTTTGCCTTTCCCGAAAAAACGCTCGAAGCTGCTAGTTCCGACTTCCTCGTTCGTGACCTTTGATTATTTCTGATCGAATGACCAAATACAGGACACGCTTCACCACCCTCACCAAGCTGATTGACTAAATGCGACTAAAAAAAAAACGAGTCCTTTCAAACAGAGAGGATGAACCATAATTTTCTCATCTTTGTGACAAGTGCTTGTAGCGGGGACTAATTTGTCGGGTACATCCACAGAAACGTTAGTAGAAACACGACTCAGATGGGATAAGAACTCAGGCATAGGTAGGTGCGTTGAGAAGCACGAAAATAAACAGGCTTAGTTCACTACTTTTAGCCAAGAGATTAGTAGCAAATAATTCTTGCCCAGACCAACGGCAACAGATAGAATTTAAAAAGCTTATTTAGCTATTTGTGTATGAGTGAGGTTTTTTCAGGTAGCCATTGACCACTGGGCACGTTATGTTGTTTTTGATTCTCTACATGTTACGTTTTGTGTTGGCGCTCTGAAGGACGCCGGTTTCTGTAAAATAATACTCGTCAAAAGGCAAATGGGTCTGGGCCTTTAGTCTAGGTTGGCGTTGGTATTTGTTACCTGTGAGTGTGTACGTTTTCCACTTATATACTGCAGCCCGAAAAAAGTCGTAGTTATGCATTTTAGGAGGGCTTTCGCGTGCTCTGCGGCCAGTTTTTTTACATTGATACATTTCTGGTTGCATATACCATTAACAGGTTGTAAACAGTTTATGTAGACGTAAAACCCTCTTTAATCGCTCAATGACGGTGACTCAACGGCGCTACAAGATCGAATATTTGAGCTGTAACATTTCTATAATTATTATAATAAAATATAAAAATAAATAAAAAGAAAAATAAAAGCCGGGCTGAGATGTCATAACCTTAGTTTCGTGATCGAGAAAAGTGGCCTATGTCATTCTATTATACAAACTAGATAAGGTTTAAACGAAACCAGACAGAGATAATGTGGGTATTTTAATAATTAATAATAATAAAAGTGCCCACATTATCTGTGTCGGGTTCCGTTTGAACCCTACCTAGTTTGTAAAGGACAGTAATGTCTTTCGAAGTCCTGCTGTACCGTAGGTCCACAAAAAGGACAGAACCTGTACTCACATGTACCTTGCTCCGAGAATGACATAGACCATCTTTCTCAGTCACGAAACGAAGGTTGTGACACCTCAGCCCGGTTTTTATTTTTGATCCGAAGTCATATTTGCAGGCTATTATGCTATCTTTCTTTGCACGATAATGTATAATATAACAGCAATATTCTTCAACAATAGCAGACTTATGAAAGCAAGCAGAGATGTGTACTCTAGTTCTGAAATGGGCACAGTAGAATGGGGTCAAACGTCTCTGGCTAGATAATAGACCTTGCTATTGATACCAAAACAATAGAAAAAGAGGAGGATATATGTAGTTGCGTACGATTCGCTTGTTGGGTTATGAAATGTTTGAAGGAAGCTTGCTTTTTGAAGCGACATTTTTTTTAATGGGAGTGTCAGTTGATGAGGCTAAGTTGAAGGTAGACATTCAGCGAGGCTAACTATTTGCTCGCTAAATGCATAAAGGAGAGTCTATGTCTAAGGGGTTTTTCGTCTTAATAAGACATTTTTCGTGAGTCATGAGGAGAGCTATTATTCGGACACTATGGGTTCTATTTATATCCTTCACTGCTGTTTCTATTGTGTAATAACTTGTCTTGTGCATTATAGCACTTGCTATAATGGTGTTTACAGCTGTGTGGGGTAAGAATGATACGTTGGCTTATTGAAAGGGCGAGGAGGACATTGACGGTTTCCACAGCCAAAAGTATCGCAGCATTGTTTGCCGTCACCTGCTTATCGTATCGGATTTTCATCCTTTGTACCAGATTACCAAATAATGATGCCATATAGCCGGTGAATTGGTATCCGCCAAACCTATACGTTGTCGGTAATTACGTAATAGTAACAACGTTCCTCGGGCCGATAACTCATTTACGTCGTAAATGACGAAAACCACAATCCCTCTTCGAGAGAAAAAAGGTGCTTCTTCAAGTTAGCTTTTTCGCAGATATGGTTCCCGAGTCAGGAAGTCCAACACAGGAGAACACATAATGCAGTATGGTTTGGAACAGCCCTATATTTGGAACAACCCCACCGAGAGATGTTACGGCACCGGACGGTCTTCGCGCCAGTGACTCAGCCCGGTCACTGAGCAAACCTCTCTTTGTGTAGCTGCTTGTATAGCTCGTCGTTAGCGGCTATTATTGTTATCAATGTGTGTGCGTCTTTGCATTGTTTTGCTCACGCCACCTGTCAGCGTGAAATGTAGGCAGTGTTTCTTTTTGCGAAAACCCGACCAACACTTCGACCTCGAAGTGTCAGGTAGTGGAAACCAAGTTGAAACCGTTGAAAGCACCCCATTAGTGATTTGGGTGATGTCAGGCAGTCGTGGCCATGTACTGTTATGATGTGTGGCTCGGGATTTACTAATCATAAAGATGTTGAAAAAAAGGCGTATTTGGTAAGCACTATATGCCCATGCACGTGCGAGAAGCGAATTTCTTTGCTGTGCGGATGACTAATCCGCATCTTCGGTCAAGTGCCCTTTCAGACCAGAAAGGTAAGTAGGAGTGTCGGCGTATGAGATGAGAAAGTCAGGAGGTGTAGCGCCTTTGTCGGGTGCCTACTTCACGTAAACCTCTAACTTCAAAACATAAACCTGTAGCGGACCTGGCTACAAGTCCCGCGACTTGATGGGAAAGAAGCGAATAGACTCGTACAACTCCGTGAAGGGCTTGGGACGCTATTGAATTAAGTAGCGCGGTGATGTTAGATCCAATGCAACCACTGCAGGATGTAGTATGACATCAGAAATTGAAAGTTTCACAGGACACAGTTGGCAGTCGAGACCGGTTTTGGAAAGGCTTCTGCTGGGGTGTTTCTCAATACAGTCAGCGAATCTCTTCGTCTATTCCCCCATTTTGTCTCTAAGACAATTACGGCCGACTCGAGCAGACGCGAATTAAGCAGTGGAATTGTGTTGAATTTAATAGTCGTGGCACGGTGCCAAGAAGCCGTGTGAGCAGTTGCAGTCGAGATAATAGAATTAGCTATATTGTTACCTGCGGCTTCAGAAGCGGTACCGGCAAGTATCGCATTTGAAGTAAAGAAAACAAATAAAAAAGTACTTAAACTAGGAATTCAAGGGTAACCAAGTTGGTCAGTTGGTTCTCTAGATTCTTCCATAGGGAAAAATGCCAGCTATATACTCACAGCTCTGATTTGTTCGCCCGTCGCGACGAATTATCGCTTTTCAGTGTCAGAAGCAGGTCACTGTTGCATTGACCGTGATTACGATAACGTATTAATAACAAGCCCATCAGCTCGAAGCTCCTCATAAAGCTTAACCCACTGATATTATTCTTATCATGATTATGATTACTATCGGATAGCCTTTACATGCAAGATAAAGATGTTGCATGACATCCGCGCAGAGTACATCGATGCTCGGAATCTATCTGATGAAAAACTGCAGGCCCCCGGGTGATCATCGGCAATCCTTAATACACAGGTTCTATCAACGATGTCCTGTGCAGGACAGTGTAGCCAGATATACTATATATAGCAGATTTAGAACTGTTTTATAAGTGTGGGTCTTGGAGGTTTGTTATCAGGCTCCTGTCAACCCTGGGTGCCAGACGTGGCCAAGAGATAAATGTGGCGGGCCTGCCTGCCTGCCCGTTTCATGAAACTTGAAACGGCCATTAGGAGCACTGGAAACAAGTTAGCGTCGCGGTGATATGAAAGCTATCAGGAGAAAGAGAAAAAAAAAACAGAGGGAGCGAGTTGCTTTGTTCACGAAGTATAAAGCTGCGCCGTGCTGCGCAGCAACCGCACAAAAGGTTGTAGGACGTGCGGCGGCTTGATAGAAGTAAATGAACGGTAGGACGTCCGAAGTAAAAACATGATGTAGTGATCGTCAAGCTGATCTATGGCTCATCTCTGAGGTTTCTGGCCCCAAGAAAAAGCTATTATACGTATAACGGGTCATTTATGAATGGAAGTGGTGATGCTGGTTGGAGTTTTTTAGCAGTAAATTATTGGTGCGATGTATTATATAGCAGAGTAGGTGTTTTCAAACCCCAAATGTTACATAATTATATAAAGGCACTGATTACGCGTCAACTTCGGAAATCAGCGGACAGCGGGCGAGTGGTTGAGTTACCTGAAACTGCGTAAGTACTCAAGAGTAACGCTTGCATGAAAAATAAACATATTATCCCGGTTTGTGTAGGTATAGCGATGGAAATCTTTGTAGAAAAGTCAATTCAGGATGCTATGATAATGACTACGATAAAATAATGACAATAATCATCATCATCATTGTATTACTGCGTTTGCTTCCAACGACAATTTAACAGAAGTTAAGATAGCGACACGCTTATACCACCACTGGACTGCTATCGATGTCTCCTAAACTAATCGTTCGTCGATACAAAGCCATTATTACAATGGGTATCAAATGTTGGTAAACGTTTTCCGGTATAACCTTTTACATTCACAACATGCCAATATGTTGAGGCAAGTTGCATTGAAATATTACTAGGTGAATCTAGTTCGAGCTTACCATAGAAAAATTATTAATTGATATAATGTTTTTCTTTAAAATGGAAGTATATATATGGATTGCTATTAACACCTAATATACGGCCGGATTTATCTTAGGCTCTTAACCCTCTACTAGTCGAATGTTGTAGCGCATGTTAAACATACCCAGGGCAAAGATTATTGGTCTCAATCTAGCGCCATCTAACGGCGCTTTTATTTGTGTATTTTTAAGTGCTTCTAGCCAGCCCCACCGACCGCGCCAGTTTTAAAATCGGTATACGTTCTCATCACGGAATGTAAGATATCAATCCCTCGAACGAGCCTCAGTTGAACCCTGTGCTATAAACGACGTTAGTATTGATATGAACGGGGCGAATAAGTCATGTACACGGAATCATGGCGCCGTCGCCAGTGTCACTAAACCAGCCCAAGTTGGGGCTCTGTTTAAGGTTTGGGGTTCGCTCACGAATAGAAAGGGTACTTCAGTTTTAGCCGTTGGTTAATTATTTACCAAGCTAGAAACTTCCTAGTTTCGCAATCTGAAGCGGAGTTCAAACCATTGTCGGGGCGCGAAGTGACGCAGTCTTCTAAGAGGGCGTGAAAGGGGGCTAAACGAAGCTCAAAGTTGTAGCGACTAGTGCAAGCTAAAGGAAGCGGAAAAATAGGGAGACAGGAAGAACAAAGAGGCTTTTTAGAAGTCAAAGCTCAAGCAGTAAGTAAGCGACGGTGACCGCTTATTTTACTGGCCAAAAGAGGTGGCTTCTGTTTTGCCATTTTCATTGCTAAAGATCAATAACTTGTCGAGATAATGTGCTGAGTATTATCATTAGATTTAAAGCAATTCGATAAGAATTTAATTATTCAAGAATAAAAACAGAATGCTTGAGGTTGGGATGAAACCTGTGCCCTTTTAAACTTTAATTGCATTCGTCCGCGTGTGTTTTACTCCTATTAATATTGTAATAGCAATGTAGATAAGTTCAAAAGAGCTCGGCATATGCGATCTGAAATTTCGATCGATTTTAAATACATAAGTAAAACGAGATATGAATAAGAAATAACGAAATATAATTGAAAATTATTTCTATTTTTCTGAAAAAGCAACGCAGAATGCGAACACGTGGTATTTTGTATCGTAGACATTTTATTCCTTTCGCAATTGTTTGTTACATGGCTGGAGTGAACACTTCGTGGAATTTAATCATTTTTATCTGTACAACGATCGATTTATTGCTTAAAAAGTAAAAAAACAATTGTTATCTTTTGAATACTAATCCCGCTGTGTTTCCCAAAGACGATACCAAGTTATTCATTCTTTTGTCGCTTAATCGAAAACAAAAATAACTAATTATCTAAAGAACCTGTATTTTGTGTGAACATTGACTGTGTCTAAATGAACAAGAAAAAGAACATTGTATAATATTGTGCGCACAAAAGACGCCAACAATTGACATCAACCAAACACTAAAATAACCTACATAATAAAACAACATATTTGAGAGCACTGCGGAACAGGCCGCATTGCAAACACTCTTTTGTTACAGTAATCAGACTACGCGAAAGGCTCTAATGAACTTACGGATCGATCAGGTACTACACAGCGAATATACTTGTCTCTATAGATCACTTTCATTTAGTATATTATATCCTGCGTCCGTCCCTGGGGGTGCTGCTTGTGATCTAGCAAGCATCTTGCGCTGCCTTTTTTTGGCAAATCGTACAAATGCGCTTGGAGATATCTGTACGGTACTACCTTATGCGTGTCTTATATACGTGTACCCAAAATTAGCTTATGCTGCGTCATACTGACTTTGCATTTTGTGAGTCCCTCTGCGGTCTTCCATGTTTCGCACCTGCGTGAACATTTCCATCATGAGGCTGGACGATAATAAAGAAAATACGTTGCGTTTTAAAGGAATCACATTGGAAGAAAGCTGTTAGTTTTGAACCGTTTAACAAATACAGAAGCTTTGGTCAAACGTTATCGCTAAAAAAATTAATTAACATGAAAAGGTAAACGCTTCTCAGTAGGCTTCGTGTTTTAACCAATGAACAATCTAATGGCGCCATATACTGATAACACTCGATCTTGTCGCTATAATGCACATAGTTCGTCGTACATCACGTTATATAAGGTACAGTTTAGCCGAATCGTTCTTCTATATCAGTGTTATTATCAGGCCCAACGAGCTTTTCACTGACATTCGACCGATATCGTCCATAAAGCAAAATGACAGCGTAAAAATAGGCTGCTACAAACCTACTCAAGTACTACTTGACTTGGTCGTAAGGGCATTATCGCATAACAAGTAAACAGCGAGTGAAGTAGCAGATTCAGTCAGTATCGACAGCTGGCTTTGCAACGGGTGACATCTGTAGAAACAGGGTAAGTCTGTCATTTCTACTTCCACTTGTGCGATGCCACAGTTTTAGTCCGTTCGCCAAAATGTGGAGTAAAATAAGCGTCTTAGATTAGCATCGCTTGAGCAGAAAACAGCCTGCTCCTGCCAGCCAACCTCTACCGAATATACTGAAATCGTGTGTCGATATCTCGACGTGATCTTTGTCTTGATTCCGTCCGAAATGGAACTCTCGTAGAAAGATCAAAGCAAGCCCGATCAGGAAATGAATGTATCTGAGGTTCGCTTTTTCTTACAATTTCGCGGGCTACGGGAAATAGGCCTTTTAGCGAGGTCGTGGAGACCGAGACGTTTTAAGTTCAGTGACAATGCGAGCAAATCAAAAGACGAGAAATGGCAGGGATAGAAATAATCACAGAATAGCACATCATTCTGAAGTTGAGTGATAGAAATAGGTTTTGTTTATAGCACTCAACTATAGGAAAGCACGCTTCCAAGTATTCAACAACTGGCTCTTCCAGAGCAAAAAGGCATCTTGTTCTACAATGTCTAAACACACGACTGCGTATCCTTGTAAAGCCTCCCCCATAAACATTTGCTTAACTCATAAATAGTTCGTCTTTTTAAGGCAGTCGGAAACGGTACAAAAGAGGACGGTCCTACGGTGCAAAAGTGATAACTAGGACTGTCTTAGGAATCTGTACGCCCGCCCCGAACAGATGTCCGAAGAAACAGCAATCTCTATAGACTTTAAATTGTTCCTCGTACCATTTCAGAAATGCTGATCGCCTCCCCTTTCAACTGAAAGAATAGTAAGATGTGTATCTGTATATGTATGGGTGTCTGGCCATCTGCGCCACTCGTGTCCTTGCTATTCTACGTTCGCAGATTCCCTTCGAATTGTTTTCCAAAGGGGCGGGAAAGCTCCTTGTGCTGACATCGACAGTTTGTGGCACGTCCTCTCTTTGCTCCTCAGTGCCGTGACAACTATTGACAGAACTGTGTACTTGGCTGTTCTTTGAAAATTCGCCCAATGGATTGTGACTTGTGTGGAAATGATTATCGTCTCTCCTTTCGTCTAGAAGAGTAATAAGATTTCTATCTGTATATATGTGTGGGTGTCTGGCCATCTGCTTCTTTCATGTCCGTACTTATTCTACGTTCGCAGATTTTCCTCGACTTGTTTTCCAAACAGAGAGAAAAGCTCCTTGCGCTGACATCGACAGTTTGTAGCACACCCTATCGTTGCCCCTCAGTACCGTGATAACTACTGACAGAACTGTGTGCATGGCTGTTCCTTGAGAATTCCCCCCAATGAATTGTGCGAAAGGACATAAATCTACATAAATTCTTTGCCATCTGACAGAAGAGATAGTTAGAGCTACAAACACGAACCGCGGCTTTTTTCAAACAACAGGGGTTCTGTACAAAGCAGTGGCCATCTGACAGACTAAGGCGGAACGGTCACTACCCTTTACTTTGAATCTCTCCTGTCACTTCCAGTCGTCGCTCGCTCACTCATTACGCTGCGGCTAGTCCCTCTTTTGTAAATCTCTGCCCGAAAAGCTGCAATGCTTTGTCAGATCCCTGACTCTCTGACTGAGCGCTTACCGTCAGATAGCCCAACAACGAACCTTGCAAAGCCCTTCAGCGCTCACAGTTGCACTAGCATCGAGTTCCAGCGGCGCAAACTGGCGGAGAATCTAAAAAAGCTCGGAGCAGCTGCGATATACCGAAATACTGGAGAAAGTGTAAGGAAATGGGGGAAAAAGTACCTAAGCCAGTACAGGCGAAACTAGGCTTCTTCAGCGTTCCTTCTCCCCTATGCGTTAGGCTCTTTGCATTGAATTTGGTCCTAGTTTGACCCGTATCTACAGACCCGCCAGCTAGTAGCTGGTATTGTCCTGCTCTAAAAGCCGATCAACTGACACTCAGTTCAACCTATTCTCTATCTCACCCCAAAATGCTCCCCGTCGAGCTCATTTCTGAACTGTCTTCCTATAAAAGCCGGGATTTCTAAGGCTTTCAAGTTCCAAGGGCTTTTGCCTTTGTAGCGGTGTTCCCTGATTAGGAGCCAACCAGTTTATCAATCGGGATCAGTCCAAGGTCTCCGCAGAGAGAGTACTCCATTTGCCTGCCGGAAACCTCGAATTATTGTTCTTGCTCATATTGCTTCTACAACGGAAAAGCTATTCGTCTTAAGCTTCTTTGATTCCGCTGTGTTTCATTTTTCCACCATGCTCCGCAGACTTCGCAAGCAACCCAGTGCTATTTCCTGTTCATGTTCTGTCGCTTTCCTGTTGGCTCAGTAATTGCTACAGAAAAAAGAAGAGCGAAAGGCAGCCGAAGTGGAAGGTAGGTAGATCGACAAGAAATTTTCCTTCGGTAACCCTTGTGAATGCTGCCGGGGTGCGCGGGAGGAAATGGATGGCTAAACTAAGCGGACTGATGGGCGTTCTGTTTTACGCACGGTAGACTAACGTGAACACTAAATAATAAAGAATATAGGTACTGGCAGCAGCGCGAAGACGATGCTGCTCATGATAGGAACAGACATGTAAACTCACTGAGTGAGTGACTTTGATGTCAAGAGCTGTCCCGCCCTCGTGTCGCGGTGAGTGGTAACGCTGCGTCTGGTACGAAGTGTTTGGCGAATACTGGGGTGTTCGAGAGGGAGGCATACGCAATGTAGCCAGATAAAACATCAACGGCCCTCTAAATTGTTGTGTATTTACGAAAAAGAAGGGAATAAGTTAGCAGAGAACATTTGAAAAAGCAACATTGTATATGGCGCAGTAAATTCTTGGCTGATATACCAATCTTCGGCTTAAACGGTGAAGTGGACGTAAACCTCAAGACGCAGTAGGTTTGATCAAGCACAGTAGAATTACTTCATCAGGGCTAAAGCTGATTTGATTTTTGTGTTTGCAGATAAAAATAAGATAAAAAAAGGTACTTGCTATAAACTAGAACATTTCTGTACTATACTTAGTAAAAATTGAAAATAGGGCTTTTTACATGAGCTCTACTAAGTATTCTACCTTTAACCTTTTATGATGACGAAGACTTTATCCGGCAATTGTGTAATAATCAAATAGATAGATTATGCATCAGTTTTACATGCAGAACGACCTAAAGTCGTTCGGTACTTCGTTTTCGCCATATGAAATAAAATGGCGATATTCACTACTAAGCTAATAATAAACAAATGCTTCAAGCTTCTATGCTGTCGTTGAGTCTTGCTTGAGAAGGCTAGCTCTTTCCAGCATAAAATGAAATGTTCAAAAATGTGTCGTGTTTCGGTGATGACTTGGGCTTGAAAGGCTGTAACTGGCTAAAAAAAAACGAAAACTAAATATGAGGAATAAGAGAAAGCGAAAAGGAGCTCTTTTCTTACAGGTTGAAGATCAACTTAGCGGCAATTTCTCCATCTTTCCTTTGTATATATATATATATACTAACAAGAGTATACATTCCTTTTAATACTTTCTCTCCAAATCTCCTCCTCCAAATGTATTATACATTCAACTTCTACATTTGAAGGACCATGTATGCCGTGAAGGTCGCATAAGGCCTATAAAAGATTTTGTACCAAGCTACGAGCATTGATGGAATTCTAAGCTAACTTATCTAAGAAATTAACACTAATCCTTGTCTCAGTTGCGTCAGAATGTATTAGACTTATGCGCTAAAGTTAAATCCTCAGGGTCGGTTGTATATATATATATATATATATATATATATATACCTTCTTCAATTATGAGAGAAACTACTGAACAGATGACATTCAATGTATTGTCGGACGCAGTGCAACCATCAAACATAATGAACATTCATGACTTTCATTAATGGAGCTCGTGAACTACAATAAACCGATACTACAATTTAGGCGATCGGCTATCAGCATAATGAAAGACAAAAGACAAATAACGGATGGAAACGACAATTGTCTATTAAATAAAGCCATAGACTGCATTCTGTATGTGATACGACAGAAAGAAGCTCAATTCAATAGTCACAAAATGTAAAAGCGGTTAGCGAAAACGATACTGTGGCACCTTGGTGATAACAGGAAAGCAAGATATGTCTATTCTACATAGACATATCTAATAGATAGAGAGGCTAGCCTGATTTTTTTTGCTCAAATCGCATGGCCTTGAGGTTGGATGTGTGAAAACAATGTAGAAATACGATTACCGCCTCAGGCAAGCAATCCAACGAATAAATGTTCTACATCACGTTGCCAGTAAGCCAATTAGATACGAAGTGCTCGCATTGTTATTAGTCTTGTGGGCATTTTAATTAAGTTAGTAAGCGCTTCTGTCCAGTTAACTTAGAGACTTACCTTTCGCTCTCCGTTGCATGAATTTCAAACAAGATCGGCTTCTTCTCATGGTCTGCTTGGCCGAAACATGCTTGCAAAGACAATTTAGATCTATCTGCTATGGCTTAATAGTGACACATTATATTTCAGGCAAACTGCAA
This sequence comes from Varroa jacobsoni, assembly GCF_002532875.2. NCBI lineage: Eukaryota > Metazoa > Arthropoda > Arachnida > Mesostigmata > Varroidae > Varroa > Varroa jacobsoni. Next base: position 156,779 of record NW_019213175.1, on the reverse strand, counting down.
TGTTGTAGACAAAAAGGTCGCTCTCCACGCGTTTGTCGTGTCCTCCATTTTTGACCAGGCTATTATCTCGCGGCATTTAACTTCTCTTTACGTCTCTCGACCTAATCTGACAGACTTTATGTAGTATATCTGAATCTTCCACGGAAAATAAACTTAGCCCAAAAACGTCATGGAAATAGTTTTTCCCTTAGTTTATCTCGTGGCGTTGAACAACCTAGCTTCTATCATGACATCACGTTGAAGTCAGGCCTCTCCGTTCACAAAGGCCTCATATTTCGGCCACATCGATCCTTCTACATGCAAATACGACTATACTTTTATCGTCTCTAATATTGTCATCAATGAAATTGTTATTTGAGATACAAACCTGGCAAAATTACTCAGTTTACGTTTGCATGCACTGTGCCATAGGCAATGCTTTCTTGTTTTGAATATAAATCTATTTCTGACAAGTCATCTTAAGTGAAAGACCTTATTCTACACCTAATTAATTAATTAACGATTCATTCGTTATGCGTACAAAAATTATAGTATATTCCGAGAACAGATTTATAAGACATGCATTGGTGGCTATACGAATAAGGTCTTTGCCTATTACTAAACGACGTGAAATATAGGTTCGGAACCAGCACCTGATGGTTGTACAGTTCGGAAGTTTATTTAAATTGAAATTAGTAGGCCAACTGTAGGGCCGAGCTCTGTGTGAAGATGCTTTTCCAACATGGCCTCCTGGAGAGATATCAGTGTTTAGATGAATCTTTGCACCTAATAATGTATATCCGCATTGAACGTACTCTGCTCACCCAACTGATTCATCCACTGTAACCGTTCTACTATAAAATAACAAAAAATATATATATACATATATATATATATCATCTATCATACATATATCAGATATATACCAAAATATATATCACATAAGGAAAGAATTAAATGCCTGAACAGAAATACCTCAACGATTTACTAAGCAATCACTGTCGCCTATCAGATGAGGGTCTCAAGGAAAGCACGATTTTGTTTTACATAAATTTTGTTACAATAAAATGTAAAAAGTTCAAACAAATAGTATGAATTTGGCATCCGCGTTTATTACTACCAACAACCTATCTCCAATATGTTTTGTACTAGATCTAATCTATCAAACTTGACACGTAGTCAAAATAATTTATTCACTTCCGTTATAGACTTGTTTGAACAAGTCAGACACAAAACATTTTAAGATAAGAGCATTTTCTCAAACTATGTCTCCTCATGTATTTGAAGACCTTCTAAAACACTTTAGCTATCCTTAGTCACGTCTTTAATATTATAGTCAGCTAGCAAAAATATAATCATACGACTAAAGTTTTCCCAAGCAGGTCCTATAGTGCATTATTTAACGTCGCTCAACTGAAAAAAACTGCGTCAAAGTTATAATCGACAAGCACTAGTTTGATTAGCTTTATCGTAAGCCCGTCCTTATTTTTGCTGGAATATCCTCACGATTCCTGCGAAGATACGCAAATAGCGGTTGCACGTAAATTTACAGATACTAATCATAGCATTCCATAGCCAACAGCTTGCTGTGACTGTGCAAACTGAGTTTTCAAGAATTGCCAATTTTCAATACCCAACGAACATTCATCGTCGATAGTACCTCTCATTGTCAGCTTCCTAAACCTTTTTTTAGTCCTTTAAGGTATTTATGCCTTGATTTAAAGGACAACGCGGCACTACAGAATAGACAGAATTTATTTTATTACAAGCAAAAAATTCTAGCAGCCTTCCTGCTATTCTGTAGCATAGCTGTTCCCTACCGCAAGGTCTACCTCACTGTCTTCTTCTTCAAATCTCCCGGTAGTCATGATAATTAGCCGTGGCCCGACATAGGGCCGGTATATGGACGCCAATGGAGATGTTTGTCATAGAGGTAATGACTTAGAATAACTATTTTTTTACCATATATTTTGTAAATATTTGACCAGAGCCCATATAAGGGGTCGATCATACCAATGTATTATTCTGTGTTGCCGTTCTTTGTCTAACATGCCGCCCTTGTCGTCTGATATTCTGTTACAAGCATGCTTTTCCAATCATCAACAAGCAGCGTACCCCAGCGGAGAATTCTTAGAGACCTAGCCTTGTCTTCCAAATCTTTTTTCTTCTCAAAAGCAACAGCATCTTACATCACCTAGACTTGTAGATTTTGTAGTGTGTCAGGCTCGTAAAACTTGCGAGTTACTCTCTATCTTCCCGGTCCCTTTACCTTTGCGCGAACTAAGAAAGCATTCTGCCACCTGAAAAGTAGACGATGTAGGCGAGAATCTTAGCTATGTTGGTGCATACACGAACGGACTCGACAGAACTCCGTATGTAGATTTTATTTTATGCCGTGGGGTCGGTGGAACACCGGTGAATGTCGGACTGCAAGTGGACTCCGTCAAACTTTCATTAAAGCAGGAACAAGGAATAATAGACAAGAAGAGCATTTGTGCACGTGAAATCGCCATATCTTGAAGATCAGAAAATTGAGATTAAAGGTAATACGATTTAGTAGCTGCTCGCTTTTTTTCAGTAGTCCATTTGACGACAGGGCGGACGAAGAAAACACTCGAAAGTAGAATACTGTTTACCAAATAATCTGTTATAAGTTTGCAGCATTGCAAAACCTTACAATGTCCAAAAGCTTGAGGTCACCATTTCAATTGTAGGTACCGCCATCTTCTGTGAGGGAGGTAAACGTAAACAGTAAAAATCATTCAACCATGCTGGGCGTACATTTTACTTAATGAAAACAATGTCAAGCAATGATCTGCTAAATTCAGTGGCTCAAAAAACGTACTGTGCAAGTCACCTGGCGCCCGAGATAGGAGTTTTTGGACCCTCTCTTTTCGCCTACCACACAAAGGCATTTGACTAGACGAATAATTAAGCATGCCGCCTCTTCAACCTAAGAATAAATGTCGCCTATTTCTTTAACCGAGATGATTTACGAGCCATCCAAGACCGGCCAGAAAATGTCTATTACTTAGGCTATTTTCAAAAATGTAGACTGTTGGACATTGTTTGCCTAAAATTACATTACATCAACGTAGAGACAGCTATATCTCGATATATGTCTTATGGACCTAATATACTAGCGAACCTATAGCGGCTAACGCAAAGAAGACCACTTTCACAGATATAAATTTCGGATCTTCAATTATATAACTGGAACTAAAACACAAAGGGAACTCACAATCAAGAGGAATTTTTTTCCTCACCGTTTGTTTTATTTCACTTCGTAAAGGCACTTGCAATATTACAGAATACGATGCTATAGCAGTGTCTCCATGTGGGTAAAATATATGTGTACTAAATTTAAAGACATTTGTCCTGGCCTTGATCCGAACACAGTTCATTTATTTTGGCAGGAGACAGTCGTCTGATGGGATACCTAACGGCGGTACCGAATATAAAACCCAGAAAATTTCATACTACAATAGTACTGTCGTATTTATTATTTCAACTAACATACCTTTCAAGGCCGCATTTTAACTAAACGTGCCCAAACTGCGTATTTATATCCACCAACCAGAAGTGCTGCCTTTGCCTTTAACTGAATCGCCAGCACCTTTGTTAGAGCATCAGCGACCTTACAACCTGTACTGCGTGACAATTATTTCGACTCGCCTGGGCATTAGGACGAAAGCATCGCAACCACCATTTTAGCTTTTGATGAGCCGAAAGGAGTTGATGTAGGTATAGGATTACTAAAAGGGAACAATGAAAATAAAATAGACTCACAGTTAAGTAAAGACAGGCACCGATTATATTCTAAGTAGTATCTGATTGAATTGTAAAAATATATTTTTTTCAATAATTGGCTGCTACCTTTATGTCCCCGTGTTAGCAGATTGTTAAGAGAACGGCGTCCACTGCTAGAAATAACGACCCGCTCAGGAAATCAGGGTGTATCAATGCATGTCATTCTATATAGTGACTAATCGTTTGGACTTTTTGAAACAAATGGCGCGCAAAAGTAATTGACAGTGAGCACAAATACATGACGACTATGCTTCTCCATGTTGTATCTTTTATAGACTAATGCAATATTTATGATACTACAGTATGATTATTCAGTATATCGATTTTTTATGTACCATAACTGAATATCTACTGAACCCTGTAGCTTATGGGTGTCTTTGGGATATAACGCTACGAAACATAATAGTTAACTTTTCGTCTGGTATAGCTGTTTTTAATATTCATAGAGGCGTGTAGTCAGCAGGCAGTTACCAATATCGATAGCGTAGTGTGATACCATGTCCTTCACCCATATGAAATGGGATATAATTTAGCATAAGTGATTCGAAAAATAAACGTATATCGTTTACTGTATCGACAAAGCAACCCACCCATACCTACCTAAAGGTGAAGTATTCCTTTTTGTCCATACGATTTGACGTCTTTCTTTGTCTTTTCAAATTCAGCTTATGAAAAAATGTAGTGAAAACTTCTTATTCTTAAATGCATATAGTAGGGATCTAAAACGCCGTATTTCTTTCACAGCACACCGGTGTGCGTTTCAACTCTAAACGATGCGAGATGATTGAGGGGAGGCGGTGAAGATGATCATGCGCTACAGAAAAAAGTGGCCCCTTCTCCACTGAGCACTAAAGACTAGAGGGCCTAAAGAAGACTGCCAGTGATGGCGTCATCGATGATAGCACTCGAGGGAACAGGCAACACCAGCAACAGGCTTCATATAGACAGAAGAAAATAGAAAAGGAGAAGAGGAGAGAGCGCATAGAGAGAAAGAAAAGGCACAAAAGCGAGGCAGAAAAAGAGAAGGAGGGAGAGGATCATAGAGCTTTGCGTAAGTCCGTAATCCATGCGGACATTGCTGTCTTCGTTTTTGATTGTTTCTTCGGGATAGAAGTAGGTCAGAAGTGAGATGAAGGGAAGCCAGTGACTGTCAGGAGACTATGGGCAAGCGACTCCTTTCTAGCAATTCCTAAGAGACACAACCTGATCTAATCTGTTTTCTTTCGACATTTTCCTTTTGTAGCCTCTGTCACGCCGAGACACGCAGAGGCAAGAGCTAGTAACGAGAAGTCGGCTGGAACCCTTCAAGAAATCCGTTATAATGGCTTTTCGCTAAAGAAGGTAAGAAAGCAGTTTCCATTTGGGGCTTCAAGGTTTATTGGTCTGTAGACCTTTATGTCTGACTGTGAATGTGTCTTGCTGTCGATTACGCAAAAATTGGTGGTAGGCCTAAATTCTGCCAAGGACGGAAAAGGTCACTGTTAATATTTTACATCTCTGGTCAACTGAATCGGGCAGGTCAACGCCGTTATTCGGCTGAATGAAGGCAGAAACAGACACTACATTAATATCAATAATGCATTTCGAATTATGAACGCATATTAACGTATATGTGTTTTTTTTTTAGGATTAGTGGAATGTGGCCGAGTCGTAATAAAGACCATGTGGCCGATATTATGGTTTTTTTACGGATTTCGGGTGAATTACCATTAGAAGTTACCTTCTCTCTGAGCATTTTCGGAGCCCTTTTCAGGTTAGAGCCCATAGAGCTTAAGTACGGGCTTGCAATATTCAAAGCTACTTGATTCTACACGGCGTCTGTGTGAAAGCTTCAGAGTAACTATCATTTTAAAAAATATATGTACTTTCATTAGTTTGCTCAGAGTGCGTACGTTTATTAAAGAAAACTATACTTTCTTATAACAGATTTAACCAAAAATTTCAACCGTGGCTTTCACAATCAAGTAAGGTACTACTTTATTCAAACGGGCGATTCGATTGCAAATTCAAGATAATATATCCACCTCTTTTATGACCCTCATGTCACACTTATAAGTAATTACTACACCCTTATTAATTGTTAGTCTAAGTATTACGCAAATAAGTCAACAAACGCATTATTATTAAAATATTACATCTTTCTAGAGTCATATACATAACCGCTTCTACTTTTATAGAATTTTTAAAATTTCTATTTATTTATAACTAAAACTATTTAAAATTAGTGAAATTAACCAATAATATAATAATACAGATAGAAAATAAAAACAACGTGTTATTTATTTTTCTGTCATACAGACAGTATGATTTCATTATTGTTCAAACTGTTTGGTAATATCTAAATAATAATAAGGATTTCCTTTGATACCACTAAGCCATTCAATGTTCAAACGTTTAGCTGGTATTTAAACGATCTTAATCGATCGGTTTTTATACTCTATACATGCATAACGGTGCAGTAAAGATTTCCGTCACCATCGTTGCGGCATGGTGATTTGGCTTCCCCTCTGTGTCCGAGGAGCAATACCTTTCGTGGTTTCGGTGTTCTGTCTCGCCCATTCCAGCTGTACGGGGTAGATTTTCCCCGCATTGTGCCTGCTAGATTTAAGAAATCCACAGTGAACGATGTCCTTGCTGATCTATTACACATGTAGCCTTAGCTTACAACCTCGCAGACCAACGATCATTGCCATCCAAGCGGCAACACACATGATACGATTAGCAAATGCCGTCTGAAAGCGTACCTCCGGTCCTGCTTTTGAGAAATCGAACCTTCAATTGAAGATATTTTTTTTCATACCTAAAATTGGCATGACGTACTTCTGCCGCAGGGTTGCGTTGGTTCCCGAAATTAGAGACACTCGAATATGGTCTCTCAAAGTCAAGCCTATGCGACACCTTCCCCTACGCAATCAAACTTACTTACCTGTTCAAATCACACGTAAATTAAAATTCAATTCAGCAAATAAACGAAGCTCAATTATTTTCTCATCTAGTAGCGCACAAATTACATACAAAGTAAGCAAATCCCCTTAAATTGTCAAGTTCCAACTTTTAACTAAGTTTCCAAAGGAAATATGAGTTTCGCCCCAGCAGGGACCCTAACGGGGATCCCGAAAGCTGCGGTCTAAAGCTTTCTGCTTTTAACGACCCTAAAAGAGCAATCTTTTAGACAACTGCCAAATACAAATAATCGGTTTATTAAACGTGCTGCAAGGCTCTGTGAGAAGTCTTATAATTATTATCTTAGAGGCAACATATTATTTTAAATTTATTTAGAAACATAACAACAGCTACCCTGATAGAGAAAAAAGGGCAAATGAGTTGAAATTTTTGGTCATGGTTGCCTACTATAATGGTGCATTTTTATCAGTCCCTTCCAGCTGTGTATCACAAAGGCCCGATAGTCTATTCCGTTAGCTGTAAAAGTATGAAAGTTCCAGAAAAGGGTCTCATGGAAGCACGCTTCTGGTAAGGGGATTTTGAAAGCTGATTTTACTTGTCTCGTCAGTTTGCGATCTTAAAATGGTCCCTACATGACCAAAGGTTCAAGCCAAGTATACGTTCCTAAGTGATTAAGGGCAGATGCATTATGCAGGCAAGGCTTTAGGATTGTTAACGTATCGACTTGGTGACGTGGGCTCTGGTCTACTAACGTCTAGACCACATACCCCCGGATTTTAGTTCGGAGCTGGTTCTAATATTATAACAAGAGCTTGCAGGGATGACTAGCAATTGGAAGCGTACCGTGTTTCCAGCTTCGCAAAACATAAGTACACTTGTTTTCTAGTAGTTGCAGATGGCTGTGTCGGTGATCGCTTAATGCGTAACGTATTTCAATACTAATCTTAGGGACAAGTTGTGGTCTAAGTTCAAACACGGGCACAGACGCAGTTTGTTTCGTACTGAGAGCCAGACGTCTGATAGAATGTCGAACGGAGGTACCGGACTCAAACTCGAATCGTTGAACTGCGTACACCTAGTTAAGCTTTACGAAAAAGAACTATGTCCTTGGCTTGCGCCTCACGAAGCACGAGTAACAAGTACAACGGATCACCACAGTTGCACCCATGTATGGAAAATGTCTCGAAGGTGTCTTTGGACATCGGAAGTAGTTAATTTAGCCCTAGTAGTAGTAGTAGCCGACGAAGCGCAGTTTGAAAAAGCGGACCACACATTAGTCGTACACCAATACATGCATCCAGACCTCCTGTTACCTTGCCAGAAGCTGTCATGTTGTCGCAGACCTCCGATTTCTGTACCAGGTTAAGTTAAAAACAGTTCAACAAGAGCGTCAAATTTTCGTGTCTCATTGAGCCAAACATAATTTTTCAACACACTATTAGTCAGAGATTCAAGAGGGTCAAATCTCTCAAGTCATAAGGGCCAATAAATTTCCTTAGCATCCCATTTCAGTAGGAGGGGGACAAAGCTAAGTAGGCCACCATAAGACAATCCCTAGACCATCCCTTATCTTAGATCCCACACCTTAAACAAACCACGGTTGGCTAACGGAATTTGCCCCTTTTGATTTGACGTAAGCCTCACAGGTCTGTAAACGACTTTAATATTAGCAGTGCCGCTGCAGTCGCCGTCGTAAAAACGTGGTTTATTCCTTCAAGACAGACCCATTCAGGTTATAATAGAGTGTCTTATAAAGTAAGCCCGCAGAGCCAAAGCAACGAGGCGTCGGTTATACCACAACTTCCGAATTACCAATGGATGGAAATCGAATCTCAAGAAAAAGTGTGATAAAATAGGTTGTCTGAAAAGCAATCGGGCGTTTTGGACATTTTCAGTATGTCCAAAGCGACTCCCTGTTAGCGCACTATGCCTGTACAAAAAGACGCTTTAACGTTTACCTAAACTTCTGGGGAATAGAAGGGCATTTGCATGTGTTCGTTGGAGATAGTATTTGGACCGCAACTTTCGCAGTTATGCTAGAAACAAGTGTCGCTGGCTTGTTCCATTGTAGTTGTAATACTTTTCTATAAGTAGAAAGATGTCATCAACATGGCTCCGTTTGCTAAGAAAAGCAAGATGATCCATAGCCTTTTATACACACACACACAAAAGAGAGCAATCTTTGGTTGGAGAGCAACAAGGTTGAAAACTGTAACTTAATAGTAATTTGGGACGGTTCAGGAATGCCAGATCCTCTAGAAGCAGATTTCTCCGTATCGAGTTATAAGCTGCAGAGAAACTGAGACAGACTATTGGTGGCGTTAGCATGGCGTTACAGGTCAGCCAGACAACCACATTAACTGACAATGACGGTTCGAAATTTCCCCACCGCGCCTATTCAACCTGAAAATATCTGAGAGAGTTAGTATTTCAAGAAAATGACTCTTATCTATTTGGCAAGTAAGTCTGCAAAAGTTCAGTTGGGTTCAAACTAACCAGATTACGCACGTAGAATGAAAAGTACCATTAGCCTTTGGTACACGCATAACCTAGATCTAATGCATGCTAGATGTAAGGACAGCGAGTAACTCAAATTGACTTTGATTAACGCCACTGCAGTGTCAGGACAGCCTTGCAACCAAGAGTTTATCGCAACTATTCCGCTCCTATGCACCAGAAGCACTGAAAAGGCAAAGGCTCAGCAATCGCACTATACCTTAGAAGAGTTAAGTCTAGATATTTTTTAATGACTACCTTACAACGTGCTGCTGACAAAGAAGAAATTAATTTTCCTTAAAGGACATTTTCTATCCCATATTGAAAACTGAGATTTACTTTTAGCTCTTACAAGAGACGTTTCAAAAAATCCTTTTTCGCCAGTTTGTAAATTTTGCGAAAGAGCCCTCAAGAAAATTTTGCGTGCCCAAGGAACACGAAATTCAAGTTTGACTATGGTTTGCCTTTGTATAGGCATTATTTTCCGAAGATATTTAACGTTTACCTTTGGAGATTTTATGTACAGCTACAACTTTTTCTTTACAGAAACGTCTAGTAAAGCTACAACGTCCTAAAACCTTCTTCACCGTTATTGTCTATCTAAGCTTTCATCGCAGACCTTATCTGTGATCAAAGAAACACAGAGGCCGGGAGGTGTCGCTTCACGGAGGCAGCCGGGCATAAACATAGATGATAAGAAAGAGACTTGTGCGCGCTGCTATTAGAGTTTCTGAGACGATGACAGGCTAGTAAGAATCACAAGGGCTGGCTTATTAGCTAGAATGTTGTTAGTAAGAAGAACAAGTAAGAACTTTGCAAACGTTATTTTTCTCTCGAATGTAGCTCTCCCTGTTTCTCTACCGCTTCAAAATGAGTGGTTCTGGCCCAAAGGAGTAAAAAGTCTCTAGACTTATCGTCACAATCTTCTTAATCGAGAGCACATTTCAATTCTTATGCCTTGGAGTGAAATTTTTCCAGATACTACATAGTATCGAAATCGACAGCGAAGAAGACAGTTATTCCGTGAAACCTGCATGAGGTAAGACTCATGTATCGACTAAGGATAAAAACCGAAAATATGCTTGTAACTTTTTTTTTCTAATAATCACAAAATAGGGATCTTTACCTCTGGAGTGCAGGGCTTACGAAAGCTCAAAAATCACCTCACGCACTTAAAATAGATTTCTACGTATAACCACTGAACTTTACCATGCCAGTCGTTCCAGTCCTATCCTATCGTCCAGTGGACGACATCATATGAAGTTAATGAAAGGTACTAAATTAAAGCGCACCATGGGTCCAGGCTTGTTGAAGGCAGATTTTTACAGAATCGCATTTGTCGCCAGGTTGTCAATGTTGAGAAACAGACGTGGTCAATCCCTATAGTTCCACTGTTAATAATACTCATTAATTTGACTTGGCCAATTAGTGCAAAATTTCTTTTGATCTTCTTTTCTTGTACCGCTGCTCTATCAATCTTGCTTTTGACTTTTTCAAGCAGCAAAGGCTAAAAAATTTTTGATTTTATCTTTTCAAATTTTGCTAGAAATAAATACATACAAAAAACAAAAAACAACCGATAATAAGAATGAATAGTACGGGAAGGAGTAGGTAATGGGATTTGCTTAAAGTATCGATACCTATATTAAAAACGAAGCCTTTTCCCCATTCCGAGACATAGAGGCAGCCTAATATGGAAAGCTTGTTGCTGTTCTGTATCGAAACAATTTCGTCGATTGGTTCGATCGCCTTCATTACGACTCAGGGCATCCAATCAATCTACCTGATCGCAGTTTTTCTAAACCTAGATTTTGTATCACGTTAGCTCAAGGCGACATTTCCCTTACATGAAGTATGTCGATCGGGCACTGCTATTAGTAGACCTCGTACTCGGAGTGGTCAAGCAATATGCCAACAAAAATTCAGTTTAAAAGTCATCCACGCAATAGAGTCCCCCCCCGGCATTTAATAATCGGCGGAGTGTAGTCCTAAGATATGCTTTCACTTTCAAATTACTGCGTGTTACTATAACTTCTAAAATCCTGTCACGAAAATCTACGTTACGTACTGCGCACAAAGTATGTACTACACAGTTTGCATGTAATTTAACAGCTGGCAAGAACTTCGTTTAAACATATTTCTCAAATGGCAAATCTCCAATCTGACTTTCGGCAACCAACAGCCCACAATAAAATTCCTCTGAATCGATATTAGGCCAAATTTCAACCTCAATATAGCAGTATTGGTATATGACGATACGCTTTACCTTCGGGTATCCGCGAAGCTCGCAGTTGCACAGTAATTTGTGCAGTCTTACCACACATTTTCCATCCTTAGTGTACCGGATAAATATCAGACAAAACTATTACCCACAAACCGAACCGTCAAATCGAATGCTTCCTCAGAACTTAGTGACCCAGAGATCGCTGCGTCTGTCACATTGTTTTATCTATCTACCTTCCGCGATGCTACTTTTTTAACTGATTTCTTTTCTCTAGGAACCCTCAATGTTTGCAATTTCAATTAATAATAAAGGACAAAAACAAGACAAAACTATTAGAGTAACATTCTCTAAAAAGCTAATACACGCAATACTTTTCCGTGGTCCATAAAACCGGCCTCGTTTATTGACGATGGTTTATGCAATTCGTTAGGCCGGTTCGACGATTCGACACAAGGGTGTCGGTTGTCCCGTTGTTGCCTCCACCCATCGTGCGTTCCTGCCTAATCTTCTGCTATTGGTCGTCTACTTAAGACCTCGGTCTTTCTTTCTTTTCTTTGTACAGGGCCAGCAGGGAGACATTCGCCACTTTTACAACCTTGAAACGTACACCGGGGATATCTCCGACAGCATGACCTTTACGACCGAAACCGGCAACCAAAACTTCGTCGTTCTCTTCAATGTAGTTGAGGCATCCGTCATTGGGTACGAATGCTGTGATTTTCTTACCGTTCTTGATCAATTGCACCCTCACACACTTACGGATAGCAGAATTCGGCTGCTTAGCTTCGACACCAACCTAGATACAACGAAAAAATACCACACGCACATCATAACATTAACATTAGGTGCATATAGCAAGCAGCTCGAGTGGGTCGAGTACGTTATTTACCATATGCATAACTCGGATTATTGAACGTAGTGTTTATTGCTGCCGATACAAGTTTTCTGTAGAATAGTGCTTAGTAATTCGAAGTTGCTCTTATGACCTTACAGTTGTCTACGGATGGGACGCCCTGTGCTGGACATATGGTTAGACAAAAACTTAATAAGCCACACCACTCATTGAGTGTAATTTTGAACTTCACTTGACGCACCTTGTTAGTCGAATCACTGACACATTTTTAGCGAAAAGATATATTACTGAGATAAATATCAGCCTAACTTTTTTTCGGCGCACACACATATACATGTATACCTCACACGAAACAGTCACTTCAAACTCAACAGAACAAGAATAAGAAGCACAATGACAAAAATAACTATTGATCAGGGTTTTGCCGGTATTAAATAAACAGTAGACCATCATGGCTGTAGTCTATTCATATGGCTGTAGCCTATAATATAATTCTATAATGTACTAGAATAGACTTTTTTTGCCCCTGTGTCGAACGTCAACAAAAAAATTAACCGACAAAATCAACACGCTTGTTTACATGACAATTGTCCTTCCTGTCGTCTATGCCCACCTTTTCAAGTACGATGCCTTTAGCGTGTGATGCCCCTCCGAAAGGATTAGCCTTCCAACGGGTTCCCAGATGAGCCTTCTTATAATCTTTGTCGTGCCATCGCTGGTCGCGACGGTGATTCTTGTGCTTGTGCGCAGTTCGAATTCCACGTGGCTTTCCTATAGAGACATGTTTTTTTGTGAAGAAAAATAGACAACAATCAATATACATTAGTAAGAGAAACACTGTTCGTATATATGCGCATCACGGTAGGAACGTTGAAATAAGAGTCGGCGATATTAACCCCAAAAACCCGCGCTATACCGACTTCCTAGAAAAAAACATATATTTTTGTATATTATTTGCTAGCCCGGTAAACACATTTACGGCCGGTAAAACTACTATTGTCGAACCAGGTCACAACGCATTCACAACACGATGTTACACGCCATCAGTGAATAGGCTTTAACCAAACAACGAACATCCACTGATATACAGTGGTGGTAAAACGAAAATACTAAGCTCAATACTATATGATGGCAAAATGTTTCGGCACAAACACGTGCCGGTCACTCGATTTGAATATCTCGCAATATCCTCGTTAACAACACTTTTCTCAATCAACAGACGTATCCAAGGTGGCCACAGCGATTTCGGCCAACTATGCACAGCATTAAGCGCAGAAATAAAATGAACTTTGTTGAAATATTTACTAGAAACTGCAGCACAACCACTAACCCATATTGCGTGGCCGCGAGAAAAGAATTATGCAAGATGGCGCCGCGCCATGTTGCTGTCTAGGGTATCAAGAGTGTACCAGCGGCGGTGCCAGAAGGGAGCTTGAGATCCTTTACTTCTTCCAATATAGATCAGATTGTAGCTATTTTCTTTAATTCACTTAACCTAAATAACATAATATTTATTATAATAATTAAAACTAATTGGAGTTCAAATATGCGACGAAAATACCAGGCGAGGAACAGCTTGTGGTACGCCCGGGAAGGCGTTTATCTTGTAACATGTTTTACTGATTTTTTGTGTAGTTTTATGAGTGAAATTTGGTGTTCATCGCGTGGCAAATACTCAAGAATCGTGTCAACCCTCAATTCGATGCGTACTCTATTGTCTCTCACATTAGATGTTAATCAATGGCGACTGTTTTATTATAGACGCTAACAGCGTTTCCGTGTAAATAATGTATGACTCATCCGCTGTCTCTTCCATGAAATATCATTCTTTTCATCGCAAAACCGCCTTGTATTCTCGTTCAAGGTGCATTGTTCATTTCCAGCGCTACTAACTCAATCGATTCCGCTGATTGCTACACAACTGGCCAGCGTCTGTCTTCGATAGTTACGGTACGCCAGCTCCGTTTACGTTATAATACGTTCCTGCTCCATATTCACGAAGAAAATCTACTTTTGCTTCCGTTTGTTCATTCAAATTTTCGCGGGCCCAGCGTTCTGTTGCTAGTTTCCGGCACTGCTGGTAGGCGGAGCTTAGCTCTCTGGTGATTGTACCAGTCGCTGGGGCCGAGTAGCTGATGATGCCCAAGATCGCTCTTCGCTGACAGCGTGCGCCCTCTAGCGGTGAAGCGCGCGGCGGCGCGAGCGACGCGCATACGGTCTACTAGAAGGACGCAGGCGCGGCTCTGCGGTTGCTGAGCTCCATTGAACACCGGCTATGGTAATGTCTGTTAACGCAGGTGGAACTTAATAGCAGCTGCTATAAATGGTAAATGGTGTTTTCTTTTCCTCGGATATTCGTCATTGTTGTTGCTGCCCTGTGCTGCTGTCCATAACAGTGTTGTTTGCTGCTCATACACTCAGCTAGCCAAGTAGTGGAAGAGTGTTGTCTTCACATCGCCTGCTCTTCGCATCAGCCGCCTCCGTCTCGTTGTGCTGTTCCTCCAACTCACCTCTATCAGCTCTTATTGTCGCTACAGCATGTCGTTAAAGCAGAGAATAATATTTTATAGGTGGGGGCATCATAGTCTGTGACAGCCGCGGCGGCGCTCAAGCGAAACCTGTAGCCGGTGGCGGCCGGCTAGTTCGTCGCGCCGAATCCATGAGCCCGTATTTCCTCACAGTGAACAGTATCGCCATCTCTGCAACGCCCTATTGTGAAGGTGACAGCGCTCCGAGCGAACGCTGGAGGTGGCGAAGATCGTGATCGTATTTGCGGTTGCGCCATTCACTAGCCGTTCGAGCGGTAACGTCAGTAGTAAAAGATAGTAGTTCGTCTGAACGCTACTTGCCACTGCTGTGAACTATAGCAACATCATCCTGGCAGTTTGAGCCAGTACTGAGGCGTTGAAATCGTGAAAACGTACGGCTATAATAATAGCAGCAGTAAAAACAACACAGCAACAGCAGTGGAGCAGCAGAAACAGGGCCATCAATGATGGCAGTGCCCAGGTAACGCGCCAGTCTTGTTATGGCTGGT
Source organism: Varroa jacobsoni (assembly GCF_002532875.2). NCBI lineage: Eukaryota > Metazoa > Arthropoda > Arachnida > Mesostigmata > Varroidae > Varroa > Varroa jacobsoni. The sequence goes on along the minus strand of NW_019213175.1, from coordinate 141,476 downwards.
GGCGATTTGACAGTGCAAAGTTAGTTCTGAGCGGGAAGATGGTCGTTATTGTCTATACCCGGAGTACTGATGACAGCAGCTCTCATAAGCAGCGGTTGAACTTGTAGCGAGAATACGCAAAACCCCTCTGACAAGAGAGACTGCCATAGCTACTGTTTCTACGGTTGGTGCAGAAGTTGCTGAACAGCCCGAACAGGAGATTTTCAATGATGACACAGGACGCTTTCCAATGTATCCTATGACTGTCGTAACTTCAGCAAGCATACAATGTGGGTTAGATCAGGCTTTTGAACGACCATGTCATGCAAAGTCGTAATTGGAATTACCGTGCGCCGTGTGTTGATGTGAAAGTGAAAATCGATGCGGCGACCTCCAAGGATGATGTTGTTGTTATTGTTGTTGTAGTCAACGTAGACGACAGTCGCGTAGGGTGATGTCAGTACCTAAGCGATATACTGGATACATACACGATACTTTAGAACTGAAATCGCCGAAATCATTAGAAAATTTTATTTCAAGCGTAACTGGATTCTGTGACGGCAATCAGGAACGTAACAGCAAGCGTTTACTACTACAACGAGAGAAAGAATACAGCAACTCTAAAAGGCGTACCAATGCTCCGGCAACGTAAACTTGTACAGAAATTTCTTTAGACGTATACGAGTCATTTACGTAATACACTCGTAGAAACGGTCTCGACTTGAAGTGCGCTAGAAGCACGCGGTACCCAGCTAATCACTTTGGAGCAGCGGTAAGATGGGTGTGTTACAATTAAATTTTTTTGTAAGATCCGTCTCCCCGCGTAGCTGATTCACGCAGGAGCGCATGCGGACGCGCGGTTGTCGCCGAGAGAAGGAAAAGTGTTGATTGGCGACCGTGTTCTAGTCGCAGCTGTTCGTGAAACAGACGGCAGCGTTGCTGTCGCCAAATTAAATGACCCAGCCAAGCGAATAGAAGTGACCAGTTCAGCATCTCCACGCTGCACTTCTGGAATTGATCGTTCTTTTTCTGTAAATGAAAAAAGCGAAGAAGCAGTCGACACCGAAAACGAATTGGGTGAAAAAAAAACGAGAAGTAAAGCGTCCGCGACGGTATCTTGCCTGCTCCCACCCGCGGAGATCCCGGTAAGGTTTGAGATCGGTTCGTAATCCTTTCTTCAGCAGTTAACAACGCCGGCCCTCGTCACGATGGGTCACGGTGCAAGTCACGGCCAACAGGCCGGTGGCGGTGATCGCTGGAAGAACGATGTTAAGCAGCCAATGCCGGACGCATCAACGGTGGAACATCGCTTCAATCAGGTTCTGGTCAGTATTACTCCCACAGAATAGTATTATATAATAAACAACTGCCGAAATTGAGAATACGCCAGGGTGGAGGAAAAGTCCTGACAGTTCAAGAATCCTTAGTTAATTAATTCTTTTTACTACCTCCTAATTTTACTACCTAAAAGGAGGATATTGAAACTGTTAGTTGACCTTTGTTCCATTTCGCTTATGGGAGAAAGTGGCATTGTATGGGGTAGAGGCTCTATGGACCATTTGGTTTGTTTTTCCTAGTAAAGAAATGGTAATTCGAAATTTTAATCCCATTGAACATTGAACATTTTGCAGAAATACAGATAATAAGTTCAATGTAATATGCAATACTAAATGTTCCTATTCTAAAAGAAAAAGTCATTTGTAAATATTGTCCGCATTTTACCGAACGATAGGAAAGTCAAACAACCACCTGACGTCTCTACCGCAGTTTTGCCTCTTCCAAAGCTACATTTTCAAAGGCAAGCTGAAAGCATGTCAGCTATATGAGCTTGAATGAAGCGAAGCTCTATATATAAGCCAGCGCAATTCGATCCTATATAAAACCGTATGCAATGATGATAAACTACTTTAGAGTACAGTGTAATTTAGTATGCGTATATGCGTATATGTGGGTGTATGGGAAACCGGACGAACGTATCGTTGTTTCGTATTTCTCACACCAGATGTCGTCGTCGTCGTCGTCAACGGCATGGCATACGCGACTGCGTTTGAACGAAACTTATGAGCGACCCTATTGATATAATACATTATTCGAACCAAATAACAATATGCGTCTTATTGGAAACGGTCATGATCGTCGATTAGAACGTACTGTGTTTAATTCATTATAATAGAATCATACGGAATCACGTTACATGGGCTAGAGTTTAATGAAGCTATTACTACGCCCACCGCTGTTTGAACCAATTCAGCCTTTGGATGTGTCAGTACCTGGACCACTCAGAGGATGCTGCACGACAGAATTCCAAGTGAACCCACGTTCAATGACGTTTATTAAAAAGCACCGGCCTATTTAATCGTGGTCACCATTTTTTCTAGAAAGAAAAGCATTTTTCCTTTAGGTCCGTCGAATTCTTCACACAAGCTCATTAGTAATCCACATAACAGTAGCTCGTGGAACTATATGGGTCAACGGAATAGATGCTTCTAATCCATATCTTCTTGGCAATGGGTGAGTTGCAATGAACTCATTTCGGTTACGTAGTAGAAAACTCGCTGACGGATGCACCCTGTCAAATTCTTTTCTTTTCCGTGCCACCAGCGGTTTTCAACGATAGCACCAAGCAAATTTTGGCCATATAGCCTCAACTACATTTATATGCGGCTAAAAAGGTGGAATTATATGTGCCACTAATGATTTTCTGCAAACAAACTACTCATTCCATAAAAATAAAGATAAAATATTTTTCTTCCCAGAAAGAGCTGTGGTTCCCGCCAGAGAAGCCGATGTTTCATAACAATTTGCTGCAGAGTTAGAGAAGTTAAGGAAATGATGATTTATCTAGCATAGGATCCCGTGAGGTTTTGCTACGCACGTACTGGTACATTTACAAAGAACTGAGGGGACTCAGTAACTGTACGCGCATGTCAATTTACGTATAGTTAATTACCGATGGTAAATTCCGATCGATGATTCTGATTATTCGACATATGGTGCATATTGTGATCGCGTCGTTTTGTCCAAACGATGCAAAATTTTCCTAAAAAGCAATCGCATGTGACGCGCCGTTAACAACGACTATACGCGACGCAGCATACGCACATACATACGTATTTTTTTCTAAACCAAGTTGTACTTCAAAGATCTTTCAGTTTCTCTGTAATCTGCATCGGATTTTATATATGCTCGAAATGCGGTGGCCCATCTAGCTCCACTTGACCCTGTCTCATGTAACCACCGGGGTGATCATGTAATATAATCCAATGTATTAACTTTTAAACGTAACCTGCTTTCAGTTTGCCTTTGAAAATGCAGCTCTGGGGCAGCCAGAACTGTGGCAGAATAACGAGCTGCTTATTTTATCTCTGTCGTTCAACGAAAGTTTAATTGAATGCGAAAAAATAGATATCTCCTCTTAGATAAATTAAATCTTAAATAGAAAATAGATATAGGCCTCTCTTTCTATCCATCTCTTTATATACATATGAAAACAAGTACACGATCGATCAGCTGTGCTTTTGACCGGGTGTCCAATGGCTAACTCACAACCAACTGACACAGATGGCTAATTTACTACTAGTCAATGGAGTTATCGGAAATCGGTGAATTTATTGTGTATATTTATCTAGTTGCGAAGAAAAGCAATAGCTGGTCATTGTTGCACCTTGTATACCTCTGCGTTTGGTTTACGGTGACGAAAAGATCTTTTCATTTTGTAGATCTTTTTGCTGTCACCAGTCGATGTTGCTCATCTCACTATTTTTGTTGTTGTATAACAAAGTTCGTATTAGGATCACTGTCGACCTGCTACTAGCCCTGTTATTCGACCTAATTAGTTAGAATCACAACAATAAGCAATAATGTTGACCGTGAACACAGATGAACAATTTATGATATCAAGAGGAACCTGTCTCCTCTATTAAATAAGCGTTCTATGAATAGGCGCGCCATGCTGTTTGTACAAGTTGGCAAGCGAGTAATATATCAGGCGGGCAAAACAGCGATGCCCGGATGTGTCTATGCCGACATGGGCTGTGATAAAGTCATGCTATCATAGAGATTGTTGGTTCGTTTGATGAAAAAGCGAAACTTTCAAAGCGCCATTGAATTGTCCTCTAGTTAAAATTGGCGCCAAATCACACAGAAACGAGCTTCAGGAGAAAGGCAAGACAGCTGCGAATCTAATTCCGACAGAGAAACAGTTGAAAGGTTTTCGAATATCCTACGATTGTATTCATTTTGTCAAGAAAATAAGGCGTTAACATTGTGTGCGTTGGGGTCTGATTACTACTTACTTGTTTACCACTTTTTGCAACGATGCCTCGTTGATGGAAGATTGTACGTACCTCTACTCCGTAGAGTTAGCTCAGCTGTACCTGCCTATCCACATCCCTTTATGATCGTCATCGTTACCCTGAAACATGTTGGTGAAATGGTTGAAAGAAGAACTTATTTTTAGCGCACATTAATTGAATTAGAAAAGAAAAAAAAGATCACTGATTGGCCGTCTTTATCAAAAGTCTTTTCAACCAATACTTCACAAGGCTGACTTCTTCCAGCGCCCTTGGTGGTATGTCTACGCCCAATTTCGAACCCATACCACGAAAACAGTAAACGTAACACTCAAAACGTCTATTCTATAGTTGCCGCATAATTCTAACCTGCTCGGCGGTAGATGGACAAATTGTCACAGATTTTCTAAGAAGTCACCGTTAGAACAGCGCCGCTTATTATCGCTAAGGTTCCAAGGCGCCCACGTTCGTGTACTGCTTCTGTTAGTCAATTTTCAAAACCCATATGATTATTTTAACGGCGAGGCTCTAACATATCAACTTCAAGAAATCCATTTCTGGTTACCCATGATAAGGCTTACTTTCTAGTGGTAGACTGAATCATGCAAATTTAATATGCCTAATTGTGGTACTTGAGATTGTGCCTAAGACACTCGTGCTTGTTGGTGGAAAAAGGAAGACATCGTTCCTTCGTGATACGTATGCAGTCTGTGGACAGAGTGCGCACTCGGGCCACTATCCGTTGCCTGCTCTCTTGTACCTTTGACAAGGCTGAGCAACTATTCTCTTTTACATTAGGTCTCTTTTATTAGATAGGTCCAAACGCGTTGTTAAAGTGGCTCTGTAGAATCGACAGGTTTGTGAAAGACAGTATTTCGGTGTCTGCGCGCAGCTCTTAGGTGATCTATGAGGGCGTCAAGGCAAGAAGGGAAAGCCTTTAACCGACGCCTTCTTAAAGGTCTAACTAACAATCAAGTGGAATGAAAATATTTGTCTCCGTTCCAAGAGTGAACTATAATTTCGCAGCACAAAAGTTTATTTACCGAATTTGATATAATACGTAACTAAACGTTTCAAATCTATAGCACCTTCCCTATGGATTACCAAAGTGAACGTCCGCCTGTGTCTGGAAGTACCATTCGTGGGGGGTCACGTTTATTTAATATAAACATTATCCAGTAGGAATCCAAATTCGATTCGGGACCCGAACTGCTAGCTAGCCGTTCTCAAAATATTCCTTCTTTTATCAGCAAATAATTTTCTAATCGTAACCATGCTTCAAATGATATCTAGGCTGATAACAGGCGAAAAATCCCAAATTCTGAATTTGTTAATTCCTAAAGCAAAATCTGGGTATATCAAAATGGTTTTTGAGCAGCTTGGATGCATTTTGAGCACTTCAAATATGAACTCAACCTTTCCTATCTGCCTCCTAAGTCTTTCCGCGTGAAAATTAGAAATAACGTAAAGCATCGACTTCGAAAGAAAGTAATTTTTGTAATTTTAGGGGTTCGTTTAACGTGGAAAGGCAAGACAGTTGATCTTCGCCCAAATATTGAACACGACACATTGTTATTAGCCATGACGAGCTCATTGGTTTGGAAGAAACAGCGTATGAACACATGCCCATTACGGCCAGCAACACGGCAAAGTTCGTCTTAAATTAGGTACCCTGTTGGGTAGACAGACATACATTTAATACGCGCACTCATCTTAATTGTGAGTGTATCTATTTAGTTGAAAATAAATATATTATATTAGCGTTACTGAATCAACAAATACCGAACGGCCAACTGACGTCCTATTCTTTTGATTTCTCAACGGCTTCGCTTGCGTTTCAAGAGCAATTCTGTCGCAAGCGCAGGCAGGCGCGCGCTTTAAATGAAATGATTCTCACGTTGCGCCGAGCATCGTCGCATTACCATTGCATCGACGGTCGCCTGACGCTGAGTAGTTTGATGTAGCGACAGTTCGTTGATTTTGTTGCGGTGACAGCAGCGGTAATAGTCGTATATACTTCGCGGTACGAGTTGTTCCGTCGGCGTCCGCCGTCATTTCTTTCCATCTATGCGCAGGTCGCCTATCTGTTTATATCTCTCTGTGTCTACGTTTTTGTGTGTTTGTCTCAATCAGCTTGTTCGTCCAATGGTTGCAAGGGCGGCAAGCAACTTCGGGACTATCTGCGGGAGAAAGCACGCGGGAGAACGACGTCGGGCGAGCTAACGTAACAAGCCAACAAGTCAACCACGAGACGACAAACGCAAACGATTTCAACAATCGACAGCGGCAGCTGAAATACAATAGAACCAGACTACAGACGAAAGAAACAGATTACTGTTGCATGCGGCACACGTTCGCGTCCAGACGCGTACAAACATAGAAATACACAATCCTTTTAAACGAATCGGGAGGAGTTAGCGGTCTTTGGCTCTGATGACAGCTCATATAGCTTTGTCGCTCTTGCAACGGTAACTCGAGCTCAGCCTGACGCTGTTTATCACTCCGATCATCAGCAATAAATTTTCTGATGCTGCTAATGCCGCAGTTTGTGTGTGGCATAGCAGTGAAGCGATTCGGCCGTGTGTACCGCGACCTGCCACTGCTTGGCGCTGTATAGCTAGTAGGTAAAGTAACGAAAGGAGACGGGGTATTATCGCGGAAGAAGCACAGGTCGCAAGCCATTTTGTTCGCAGAAGCAGTCGGCAGCAGCAACAGTATGTCGGAGAAAATCAAAAGCGATTAGAGCGGCACGTAGATCTGTGACAATGTTTTTGGCAGCGACTAGACGGCTAACTATCGTTGACTGCGGTGTCACGCAGTAGGCGCACTGCTCTAACTATAAGCCCTGTTCTGCCGCAGGCCCCGACAAGTTGTAGCGCTAACAACAGCAACGAACTGCAGCGCCAGCGAAAGTGATACAATAAAAAGCGAGTCTGTGCAACCAAACGGTCACGAGTACAAAACGCACAGCCAATAAGGATTAGCGGCTAGAAGCATCAGGGGGAAAACTTCTGTCACCATCAGAATCCCCATTACGACAGGCAAAAATCACCGGAAAAAGTTGCTACAATGAACCTGGAGTCACTATGCCCGGTAATTTCGCCATCGTCGCCCCCATCGCCCTCAGACAAACAAACAAAACGCAATTGTAGCTGATAGTTGGGGAAAGGTGGACTGTCGAAGTCTTAGCTAGTTCATTGGTTCTGTAGCAAATGCCGTCATTGAACGCTAGCTAGCTAACTAACTAGAAAAAAAAACGAAGAACTCATGGTGGTAAGTGAGGCATTTACCAATGGCGTCGGCACAGCGAGCGATCGCTGTGACATTGGTTACGTGGCAATATTGTTTTCGAAATTGGTCACGCGTTAGGTGATAACTGAATCGTTGTGGAGTTCATTAACAATCGCGGACGGCTCCTTAGCCGCGCGTAATGGATCATAGAGAGGATATGAAGAGTTTGTTTTTGTGGCTGAACTGCGGACGAGGTTGTGGCATGTCGTACGTGTATGTGTATGGGAGTGCTTGTGTTTGTGCGCATGGGTGTAGAAGAGGGTGGATACAGAAAGCAGTAATTAAGCGCCTTCGTAATATATCGCAGGAACACTATGATTTTTTTCAGCAAAGTGAACGGGCAAAGCTTTATGCGGATCAGGACATTCAGCTAATAGAGCTTAGTGGGCTTCGTTTTTTTAGGGCAGCGATTACGTACGAACAGCTACATTTACGTACGCTGGTGAGTCTTTCATAGGTGTACAAGGACCAACTACTAGGCAGCTAGGTGCTAGAGCACATCGCAAACTCGGACGTTTAGGATGGTAATAAATTGCTGATTCGTGAAATATTCATAGCGGTTGAAGATATTGTGATAAATGCGCGGTGATTTTATTCTGTTAATAAGCATAGCATTGAAAGGACTAGTAAAGAAGAGTAGCCAAAAATGGAGAGCGGTCCTTATAATATACGATTCTACCGGTTACTTTGTATCTAGGAAAGAGAAAAGCGACGACTAAGAGATTTTCAACGACTTGCAGAAATAGAACTGAATTAACCGTAAAAGTCGTGGGGAAATTTGCCTTCAAGTTACATCACTCCGCTGCGTCAAGCGGTGGCAAAAAAAGAATTAGGAGAAGAGGGGAAGAACAATCACTGAACGGATGACTGACAGAAATACATATAGAGCTGTATTTGTTAGTGCACGTCTATCTCACGGTCTTCTAACGACAATCTCCAAGCAATAGCAGAACCTGCCGCAGAACCTAAGTATTCCGCAACAAATGCAAAATCGAATGAGAAATGCTGTCTATACTTCGTTCGCCGTAGCAAAACCTCGCCAAACTCCTCGCCAGCCATCATTTCTCCATACCTCATTATCGAACGCCACCTGCTACTACCCACAACTCTTAGTTTTTATTAGACATTTTTCTCCTCTGGTATATACCCAGTTCGTTGAACATTGGCAACACTTAATCAACAGTCAACGGTATGCCCAATTTAGACAGGGCTAACCCCACTGCTGTACTTTGGACCAGGAATTCATCAAATATTTATGCTGCCCCCTTAGTCTTTCGTTTATTCATGTTTGTTAGTACACTGTAAACTGTCACGCAGCAATAGTTGCTACTTAATGATTAGCTGGCGTATAGATTAATCAAACTATCGCAGTCTTTTAATGCCAGTGTGATCCTACGCGGGTGAAGTAAACTGCCGCAGAAGGAAGCTCGAGAAGCAATAGGCAAAAAAACGAATGAGGAGGAATAAAGGGGGTAATTTCGTTTCTTTTGTCGTTTTTATTATCTCCAAAGAACGCCGGCGAGCAAAACGCGCACTAGTCTGAGGCGTACGCGCCATAGGTGCATAGACACGAGTACCGCTGCTACCACGGCCTCTATTAGCCGCGTAACTATGTCGATGCTTTCATAACAGCCACTTCTGAGCGAATAATATAAGTATTTAAGATATTTTTGGTTCAGTACTTTGTTGCACCCAACAAGATGAAGGTAAATGGAATGACGGTGAGAAGGCGCTGAGTCACGGTAGCAGTACGTTTATAGCTGTCATGATTTTTGTTTGGCCTGCGCAACCGGCGACATATACACCGTGGTGACGCTTGTGGCAGCGGGAAACCAAGTTTATAGATGGATCGATGACACCTACCGCCAAGGGGGCTTTTCAACACCTTGCACACGACGAACAATGCTATATAAATATTAGACGATAGAGAGCGGTTTATACATATGCCGGTAATGTTCTGTTATAGTAGGTAAGAGTGATGCGCTCCACTGAGTACTTTGTGATAACGATTCAATAAAAATTGTAGAACTTGTCGTTAGTAGGATTCAACTATTGTGTGAGTGGGAGATTTGAGAACAACTTGAGATGCTTTAACGCGCCCCAGCACAATTTGGGGTGGTAAATCGAAAGGGGTTAACCTAAGCACGAAGCTGCGAAGATGAACATTTGTTTAGCTAAGCGAAACATTCGTCAAAAAATTGAATAAAATTTGAAGGTACTCTTGAAACCTTCGCAAGCTCGAAAGTTTAATATGCAACTTGATAAGCTTATGCCAATCCTATTCTGTTGTTCACCTTATTTGGCTTAATTCCTGGCTGAAGTAAAAATAAAGTTTGGAGTCTGATATAGCAATATTTCGCTCACGTTCGCCTGGGTTTTTTCAGCCCTGTCGAGTGGAGAGGGTGGCATTTAATATTTACTATCGGCTGGAGTATTTGGAGTCTGCAGTCAGGTATAGTAAAGCCCTTGGCTTCAAAATATGCCTCGTGACTACTCTAGAATCGTTCAAAAATTACTAGCGTTACCTAATTCCTTACAGTTAAAACACTAACCGCAGCTTCAATCTGTAGCTATCAAAAAAAATCCTTATATGTACTGTTCTATCAGTATATCACCAGTATTTGTAGCTTTTGTTAAATGGTCGAAATGATGTTTTGGTCTGAAGGTTAATCATTGGGACGGTCTCGCTCTGCGCATATGTCGACCCGTGTCCAAGGCAAAAACACTGCTTAACGCTGGTACAAGACCAACCATAATGTACAACACATGTAATAGGTAGAGGATTTTGATAGTTGTATACTAATATATAGATCTCAACTGAATTGAAGATGTTGTCTAGACTGATGTCTTCTAGTAAGACGAAATATAAAACGTATGGAGAAAATTGTATGTGTTTTTATTGTCTTTAAATAGATAGCTCGGCAAAATGGTTTGTGTTTAACTGTGTCAATCCATGGGTATTTATAACTACTTTGAGATCAAAGTGCAGCCCAGAAAAGCACTTTAATGTACACAGCATATCCAGTAACAAAAAAGTCTCTTGTTTGTTATTGGCAGAACGCAAATTCCCATAATAAACACGTTGAGTGTGCTGTGGAGGAATCGATCTTACTTTAATCATATAATAATTTTCGAAAGCTGACTACTAACAGACACTACTAATCTAGCTTAACTGCAACTCTGAAGGAATAAGCTTCGGACGACGGAGCAGCGACACCCGTTTTCAGACCTCCCCGACCACCATCAGGTTGTCATGTCGTCCATAGAGCAGTTGGATGAAATATTAGCGAATCAAAACCTGGCTTTTTTTTTTTTTGTTCTTGAGCTAGAAATACACAACTCTATAACCTTGGGCGAGTCGTCAGGACTGATGATGTTGTTGTTTGCCCGATAGAATTCGGCTGCTGGGTCTGTCTAAAAGAACGTTCATTACTTGCGGACATGTTACTACAGCTATGTTACAGCTACTGTAGCATTGGACCCTTTTTTTACTACGCGCACGCGTCCGCTCTCGACATAAATCCGGCCATTGCTAACAGAATCCATTAACTCCGGTACATAAACGGATGTGTCCATAGTACCGCTATTGATATTTCGGTGTTCTGCAGTCTTAGATCGATCCAACGTACTGCCCGTAGCTTGCAGGTGTACTGGCGTGCTTTCCATGTAGCTAACTGGGCGACTAGGTCAATTCGGGTAGTTGGCTAAGCAATCCACAAATCTACTTTTTAGGTTCTATATACGTTCGGAAAACGTATATATAGTGATGATGGTAGTTAAATATAGCGAGCGCGGCGGGGAACAGGCGGAAGATCGAACGAAGTAAAACGAAAATGTGCCAGAAAAAGTATACAAAAATGGCAAGCAACAGATAAACAAACCGAAGCTAGTAGAACTGCTCGGCTCAAAGGAACACAACGAACTGTTACCGAACAGGCATATCTATTGCACTATGTGTATGATGGATACTGATTACTGTCAGATTGAGTTCTGTGGACGCCGCCAAAGATGCCAGGACTAATCGCAGGGCACTGATACGAGTCGTGAACAGGTTAACGAAGGGTTATGGGTAACGGGGAATGTGAGGGGTAAGTTCAGGCATAAAACAAGGCTATTTCTTTGGTAGCTTCGAATCCAGAACTACCATGATTAGCGGACAAATTTTCGTTTAATTCACGCGATTTTACCTGTTGTCTATGGTTAGGACGATTCGCGCGTGGGTAAGGTCCCCGACGTGACGATGCAGTGGTAACGTGTGTGCTTACCAAACTAGTTAAAGCAGCTGGTGTTCTGGCGAAGTCTAGGTTCCAGACCTAGCGTACCCAGACGGTTCGTCTGTGTACGCTAGATCTGGAACTGAAAAGAGCTAGCCGTCTGGAACAATGAGTCACTCGGTAACTTAGAACTAGAAACATTGATTTTGCGAGCGATAACTTTTCAATCACTCAGTTGCCCCTCAAACACGACAAGCCATCGGTTTTAGACGGGAGCTGTTACTATCGATCACTGAAAGTTGTTACCTTTTTTTTGCACCGGCCGGCGATCTATCTTTTTTTGGCCATGCCCGGAACAATCGAAACCTGTGATGAATTTCTCCGGAAACTCCGTCCCGTTAACGTTTCCGAAATCGATTTGCGCGTTGATGGTGGCAGTGCTGTTTCCAATCGCGAGTGTTCCTAATCCAGCAAGGGCAGCGTGAGGAAACGACGCTAACCCCTAAGTTTTTTCAACACTCGCCGAATCTCCATAAACGCAGCGCTTCTTTCTCAGAAATGATCGAGTCGATCACTGTTTTCTACCTATATCAATAATTGTCGTCACGATAATAGTTATTGACGTTGTTAACATAGGGAATTTACTTAAACAAGCAATTAATGGCCGGTTAGGTTGGGTCAACGTTTGTGCTGACCCGGTAAATTTGCAATTCTTTGAGGGTGATTGAGAACCTACGTTAGAGGTTAGAACGGAAGAGGGATGCTAAAAACAAATTTAATTTTTAACGCAGAAAAAAGATAAATAAATTTGGACGATAGTTTCCGAAAACGAACACAGCTATATACATCAGGCCGACTAACTACGGACGTTCACTGCTAAATCATAAAATATATGGAGTCCAGACGTTGCATATTAGACATAGACTTAAAAGTACGCACGCTATAAACTCCCATGGGTGACTAAGTTCTGAACAAGGAACTATTTTCATTACTGTTAGGCCATACACGATTGACTGTTAATTTTTTCAACCAAGCGGTATGATCGGTTAAGGCTAGCCGTAGACATTTATGTTCCGTCCCGATCGAAGGAGCAAGTTGGACGTTCGGATAAAAAAAGCGTTTGCTTAACAGCTATGACCAAAAGCACAACCGTACACGAGGCAGACGCATTCGACATGACTCACTATAAAAGCAAAATACATTAGAGTTTATTGTTACTGTGTATCGGTAGCACATACCCCTTTATAACGATAACTAACATTACAGCTTATAGTTCATATTATTAATACTATTTGTAGTATGATTCAGGGGTGACGACGTCTCGTAACTGTTCTAATTACCGGCTACATAGAGCGGTAAGGAAGATGGACAAATCGTATCTGTGCCTTTACAAGCACTGTTAGTAGGCCCTGCATGTTCACATATTTTTTTAAATAGGAGAGGAATATATATATATATATATATATATAAATAGCTATTTTACTGTTTAACCGAAATGCTGTGCATAGCGTCCTATTATCGTTTACGATGTCATTATATCTTCTGCTATTCTACGGACGTACAGCTATTTCACATCAGTAAATATTTCTAGAAGCCTTTGCGAAGTGTCAACTCGTTCTTTGCGCCGTTACCACCACTATCTACATTGTTCGTTGAAGCTTTTCGCCGAATTTGAATTCTCGACAAGACGGAAGAACAATTTTTCATTGAAGAAAATTGGTTCAACTGTCGTCGACAAAGTACTTTTTCGAGGTCGTTGTTTGTCAGGTGTAAGAACAGACAACAAAAAAATCTTTTCTAATATAACTGGCGACCCTGAATTTACCCGAGCCGGTTGATCTATGTATGGAACTATTCAGTACGACGATAGACATCAGCATTTGTGCCATCCGTGATTGCCGGATTTGCCAGTTGACTAGGCAAAAATTTGCACCTCGTTACCAGCGACTCCAGTTGCGACTCATCGAAAACTTGAGATGGCGCGATTTGAGTGGGTATTTTGTTTAGGCTGTTCGGCTTGCTTGTCGGACACGGCTACGTTTACGGCGTTATACGTATTTGTTATCGTAAATAGAATAAAATAGTGGACTACATAAGAAGATTCTATCTTGACACTCTGTGTATATAAAAGCAATCAGGGATTAAGCACGTATTATGGTATAAGGTTCAAAACCTTACTTTTATATTGTTTATTCAAAAAAAGCTATTGAAGCTGATTTTAGTTTCGATCGGATCATGTTGTTGCTGTCGGCCGACTACGCCCGGTCACTGCAGATAAACGTCCACCCTTGGAATACTTTCCTCATTTTTTCCTATCTGTGTGGGAACTGGAGAAACAACAAGTCAGAAGCTATTACTTTAACTTCTGAGTTGTTTTTTTTCTGAATCAACTCTCTTAATATCGAAACTAGTCACGCTGTTCGTCATAACCTGTACATTGGTGTTGCGTAATAAAGATACGCTGTTTCTTCCCACTTTTCCGTCAACCGCTGACGTATATACCAAGAATACCAGAAACAGAAGCCGTGATCGTACACTTTGAACACACATCGTTTCATCTCATTTTTCAACAGAGTCGCAACATATTCTTTGCTAAACGCTCTATTATCTTCTTTGATTTTCTTAAAACTAATACCAAACTGGAAACATTAAAGCACGTGCTAGCGAAATCTATCTGCCTTCATACTTTTGGCATCGATTAACTATTGTACGTCCACCACCATTATGCACCTGATGGAACCCATTGGTTCATCGGGGAGTAGATCCAATCCATGTTCCGGTTGCCTATATGTAGTATTCGCGATAGCCACTATATTTCATGCCCCGTGAAAGTTTAAATTTATTTACTGGCACGTTTCATACAACATTTAGAGAAACATCACTCGGCATTCTCTCCGTCGCAATTTTCCGATCGTCTGGCTTTCCGTGTTTCTATTTCTATACATTCGCGGTCGTAATCAACTGTCGTTGTCGTCGGATTGAGCGTTCGATAAATCTCTAATCAGTCGTTTCTCGTCTATAGCCAAAAGTGCATTGGACTTCTTCCTGTAAAAGTAAAAGTAACTTTTTTTTCATAGCCAGCGGCTTAGAAATTCTCGGATAGGATGGCCAGTACAGGATAGTGACTGTGCACCACACGTCAAGACGATGACGCCAGCATTCGTCCATGGCAAAGATACCATGATCTGAGACATTCGAAATATTACGTCGTTCGAGGCACAGTCGTACTGAACTTCGTAGCGACGACGGTCATTTCTCAACCTTCTTGCCAGTTGATCATTGGGAGCCCGAAAGCGTATGCTATTATTAAAATAACGTAGTCCATTTTCCGGACATGCGCGAGTCGCTAGCACCAGTAGCCATAGCGTAAGTGCGATGGCTTTCAGAGCGAGTTGTTGGTCGAAGCGTACATTGGCTGCGAGCGAAACTGTTATCAAGCGCCTAAAGCCGAGTTCTTGATAAAAAAAAAAAAAAAAAAAATGCAATGCCACAAACACGGAGGCGCCGAAATAATGGGTGCTGGTGTAGACTCCTTTCGAACGTGCCTCTTAATACCATTTCATTATGCAATAGAATGAATCAAGCTATACTACGATCTATCACAGTTTGAAGATAATGTCATATCTGACTGGTAACGTCATTGTAAGTTGTTTTTCCTTATTTAAAGAGTCCGTGTTTTTCGGGAGCGACCATGTTAGTTCTGATATGTTTTATATAGTAATATGGTACAATATACTGGCGATTCCTTGGATTATTGGCAGGTAACATACGGGGTATGTGATGAGGACAATGGCTCAGATAACTAGCGCCCCGAACTCGATAAATGCCAATTATTTTCTTAAGACTTACGAGCTTCTTTCAAACTAAGATTGTTGTTGCGAGCTTGAAAACGTTTCTGCATTAGCTTGCTTATTTTCATTTTGGGCATTTTCCAGCTGATCGTTGGTTAATTTAAATATGTCTTGGTGAACACGATCAGACGGTTATCGCCCACTTCTAGTTACCTATACTCTCAAGCCGACGAAAACCACCGTTTCCATGCGCATCGAGCGAGATCATTTCAATACATACGCAAATATCTAAGAAAGCGATTCTCTAGCATAAACGATTATATGAGCGCATATAACAAACACAACTTTATTCAACTTTTGAATTAATTGTAATCGTTCAAATATAAAAGGATCTATAACGCGCTAAAGCTCGCTCACATGTTATCACACATCCGTACATACAACGTCCATTGGTTAGCGTGGTGCGCCAGAAGCAGTGCGAACGTTTTTTTTTCCACTCTGCTGTTTGCTTTCCCGTCGGTTAGTGACATTAGTGCGTAAACAGAGACAGGCGTTTACTTTTACTATTGTTATTGCCTCTCGCTGCGTTCCGTGCGGCCACAAACACGCGACAACAGCGCCACCGTCTCTCTGTTGATAGACAAGAGGTCTACTAAAATGATATAGATGTTATATTTCCGTTGGAATACGTCCGTGGCGCTGTTTATCGATTTATTTTCCCTTTTTTTCGTGCCCACTCTTTCAGTCGTCGTCGTAATGGGCGAGGGTCGCGTCGCTGGTCGCGCCGAAATTTAGTTATTTTTTCAATTATTATCGTACCCCTTTCTATATATATATATATATATATTTGTGTATTTGTAAAATGTTTGGGGGTAGCTGACGGACGGACAGACAGATACGTTCCTGAGTGGTTGAGTATCTGTGCCTCACTCGTCGTAGGCGACCATATCCCTACCATAATAATAGTTGAGATGAGATGGAGTAGGCACCCAGTTATTGGAAGACGACTAGTAAGGAACTTAGCAAATGACGAATTGTTGCAACTGCGTTGACAAATTTCGGAAAATTACGAATTCGTGAACGATTAACGAAACGAGAGAGAATGAAAAAAGGAAAGCTAAGCGAGTGCACTATCCACTTCGACTTGGGCAGAAGACGAGCGAACAGCGGTGCTGCCAGCGAGCCGCCGAAATGTCGATTTTCTTGAGCGATGAAGAGGCGTAATGATGAACTTGGTGGCGGCGTCGGCCTTAGCAACGGCGCTAGCGCTAAAGAATCCGCCTCATCCGTCGCGCGTATATATATCTGCGCGCCCGGAGCCGCTTCGCCGCTCGAAGAAAACGTGTCCTGAAGAAGAGGAAGTGCGCATAGCCGTACCATAACCGCAAATCTCTCCTCGCCATTATTGGCGCGGCCGCAACAAAACAATCTACAAGCTAGCTTCTATCCACCACTAGACGTATTTGCAGAAAGTGGTTGACTCTGACTGCTTGCTTAAAGTTATAGGGGGTCTACAGCCGTTTGAAGTCGAATGGGATGTAACTTGCGATGCCATCGGACGACTTCGTCGTCTTTTTTTCGGGGTTGTTCTATCTTCTTTTGCGTAAAATCGTCGGCCTGTTTCTGCTACCTACTCGTTTCGTTAGCAACCTGGCGGCCGATAACACGGGAATCAAGTGGGACTCGTTGAAAAGAGTGTCTTGCTCAGTCGGTGCTCTCAGATCTAGTAGTAAGATCGACACAACCCTACAGTAGCAGCAGCAACAGCAAAACAGGCTACGCTGGAAACGCATCACGAAAGTGGTCTTCGCCTGCATTTTCATTGACATTTGTGATCGCTTCTCAGTGGAATGGGGAGTGTTCCAGACACGGTTATGTGCTATGTGTCGCACACTATGGGTTGATCTTTGAGTCACTGACGGAGCATAGAAACGAATCGGCGACTTCAAACTACACCACAGTCTGCGTTACCCGTTACATCGTTCCACAAGACAGATTTCTGCTATCCGAATAGATGTGACAAATTCGAGCGTCTATGTTAAAACATAAAGCGCATATGATAAACATGTAAATTTAGGTATGTGTTCCGTTATGACGTTATTCCTTTTGACACCTCCCGTCAGCTCTGGTTTTTCAAACATGACGGCGCCAACAGTGATCACATCATGTTATACGATAGCACTCAGAGACAGGTCAGGCGCAGTAAATTCTGGTTCAGGGAAACGGAGCGCTATCGGAATTTACGAGATGTAAAGTGAAGGAAGTGAAACTCAAATTTGAATTAGCCCGACTTCATCTGCTCGGTTGAATGATCAAGACACAAGGCAAAGACACAGTATAGTAGGATGCAATTGAAACTGTGATATTTTATGTTTCTACCAACATAACAGGACATGTTTCACTTCACACACAAATCTAACTCAGTTACTTAATCAGGACAGTGTTTGGATGCCATACCTACCATGAAGTCGTTGGTTTCGTCAGGTTGATAAAGCCAGCTACGTTGCGTTTATAATATATTTCTTTCTCATTTCATTACTGCTAAACTACGATTATAAGTACAGATTGAAATGAGGAGGCTTCTATCGTAGCAAATAAGAACAGCTTTTCCAGTGCGTTCAATAAATGCTTATCGTTATTTGTTTCTATTGTACGGCAGTTTTTTACTGCAATAAGTAGCGAACATTTATATACCTAAGCGCAAGGTATGCACTAATCTTTCTCATAGTACAAAACGGCCTATTCACATTCATCAGCCACCGTACACTTCTAAGTTAGTCGAAAGGATCATTTATCTGCCAGCTCTAATCGAACTGTCCTTTGGTTAGAGATGTCCTAGTCTTGATTAAGATTCGTTGTTTTTGTTAATGCGGCTGCTGCCGGTCACCTAGGCTGACTTCCTTCTGCCTGCGTTTTCCCGCTAGAAATTTATTCCGCCATTTGGTTGTGTCTCTTCGAATTCATAGTTTCATCGCAATCGACACCTTTTTCTGTTCCAAATCAACTACTACTACAAACCACTAACGCCACTGTTAATGTGAACATGTGGTCCGTTGTTAATCTATCTCTATCTAATACTTATATGCTACATATACTTGATACATCTATCTCTAATCAACAACTTCTGTCGTAGATGTAGAATGAGCATTGACCATAACCTTCCAATTTCGGCCATTTTGACCAGGCCAGGTTCATATTTATGACGATGGGACTGGGCTCAGCCTTCCTGTCAGTGCTAGTTTTGATTCCTGTTGCAGCCCAGACTGACCGTAACCGCTAGCCTTTGTTTTGTTGGGTGTTGATACCGTCGTTGTTCTCGTAGTCTGTGTGACCATAGCTGCTGTCACTCCTAAATCTTCTCGATTATTTACTAGAGCAGCAACCATATTGAAGGGCAGTAGATGCAGTAGGGCCTGTTGCGGGCGCGTTACTCGATTGCGTTCACGAACTAAAGGGTATAATGCCTGATGACCATCCTAGTCCCACCAAAAAAGGGGCTAACGGACATTTGGATGCCTAGATAGCGGCAGAACTTGACGTCAAGGGCCGTCGCCGTATATTAGAATTGGTATGAAGACGCAGTCGTGAGTAGGCTGCGTGGCGTCGATGTTAAAGTCAACCGCTGCCTGATCATCATGATAATGTTGTTCATCATTGTGATTTGCCTAAAGTGTCTTCTACTGCTTCTAGTCATCGAGTAGCTCTGGATAACAGCCTTCTTCTTTGTGCCTCGCTGTTTATATTTGCGCCTCGTAGAACGTTGTTGACTTTTTCAAGATTCTAATTGATCCGTCTTTAGATCACGTTAGGTGGGCACACAAAGCACGAAGAATGATTCGTAGAGTGTTTTTGTTTCTAATACTATATGTACATGGTACTATGTAGAATAACCAGTTGCTGCTGTAGTTTGAGCTCGTACCGTTAGAGGTGGCAATGCTGACAAAAGTGTTCGCTCTGTTAGGAAATTATGTGGAGTGTAACCGAGCTTTTCCACCGATTTTTTCCGAGCAAACCACCAACTTTTTGGTATTCGTATGCAGATATTATACTATTCACTGTATTTTATGGGAATACGTGTTTAACTCGATTGGCTAACTGGGTTAAATTCACATAATCGTTAAATGGTCGTTTCGTGGCTCCTGCTTCAGCGTAGTGAGCGGACGAATGCCGCGCACACAACAGCAGGTGTCGATCTCAGTATTTTTGGGTGGCTGAAAACCTCAACCGTGCCGAAGAGTTCGTCCGAAGTTGTGCCGATATCAGCAAAACGATTGCCGGCAAGGTGGCCAGCATACGGTGCAATCGACGGTTGACCCTCGAGCTGATGACCAGGCGACACGGCGCCAAGTAAAGCTTCATCGCACTCGTTCGAATAACAGCCCGATTGTCGGGTACAACAGGCGGCAGATGGGACAATGACTTGAAGAGGCCCAACAACGCAGAGCTTTAGAGTAGCTGGAAGAGAGCTTCGTATGTAACAAGTTGAGATGAAAAAAAAGATTAGTTCGTTCGCTGCCGATCGGAAATCGAACTCAGCCATGTTCATCATGATAGGTAGCCGTATGTTTCTTCCTCCCGCCTACCTGCCTCAGCTAAAAGAGCGATTTAGCGCATTTTATAAAAACATATTCGAACCGTAGTTAAATGTTCACTATATTTAGGTATAAACTAGAGAAACAAAACAAAACAAAACATGACACCATTCGATTGTCCGATGAATTGTTGTCAAAGCATTATAATAATGAAGATAGCAATAGCTGTGTGGAAACATTTGCAGCCAGCTTCTGATCATTGCGGGTCGCCATTTCTCCCATTGAGCATCACTATACGCAGAGCACCATCACTATAAGCAGAGCACCAAAGTCATCTGCGAGATCTTCATTTCTACCTCATTATATTACTATGATGATATTATTATTATTATATAATTGCGATCGTTACTTCGCTTTGCGAAGAAGTCATCTTGATGGAATAAAAATGTTATCAAGTCCATAAGTCTCTTTATACGCTTATGAAGCTTATCCATATATATATATGGGTGTGTGCCTGTCGGTCTGAGGATACTTCTCGGTGTCATAGCAGGAATCTTTCGTCACAAGAAGAGCGGTTCTGGCTGCAATGTTCATTTAGCACTCTCCCCTCCACTCCGTTCTTTTGCGAAGCCCAAATTCGTATGGAACATTAGAATTGAATATACGAATGTCGATGGACGCAACTCAGAGACATCAAGTAGTAGCTCATTGTAGCTTCCCTTGAATTAGTCGTACGTGGTATCGCCATGGTGGCGTTGATGATTTTTTGATGAAAGCAGAAGCGAAGAAGCTTCGAAACATGTTTTTTCTCCGCGGTTTGACAGTGACAATGGCTGACTGCTGCATCCTTAAATCCTGATCAGGTCATCCTTTTTCACAAAGAAAACTGCACTGTTATCATTGCGTGAATATAGGACCGCCTAATGGGTTAGGTTCCAGCGTGCTTTCATCGAGTCTATTTACTTATCATATTTTTCTTGGATATTAATTATATTTTATTAGGCTCATTACGTATTTTCGTAAGTCTCGGAAAATTTCGTAAAAATCCGAAAGCATGGATGAAAGGTACGTAGTTGTACGCTCATTACTAATTAAGAGCTCAATTAGATTTACAAATAATATAATATTGGCCCGTATTGGATTATCCTACATCCTCTATGGATCAGACTTTTCCTATGATCAGTGTTCAGCGGAACTGCTCAACGTTAGTATAAGCATTAATTCGAAAATTTGTGAAACGTACAGTATCCATTTTGCGGATCTTTTCCATTGTCCCGGACCCGACGCTACCTTCCAGATTGTCAAGCGTCAGATTGGGATGTTATCTTTGTGTCTATAGCAATCTCAATAGCATTTTTCAGTTTTTCATCGGTATGAGATTATCACCCCTCTGCGGGATCACTTGGCCCAGTAGACAATGAGTAGAAGCCGCTTGCAAGCAGGGGCTTGCCACAGTGGCCAGCTCTTCTGTTGAGATCTCGTGGTATGAGTTCCAACTGCGAGTGCATTGCTATGGCATAATGTCCGCAAGTATCGCAAGATTCTTTTGTAAGCAATCGTTGTATTGTCGAATCAGCTTTCTGTCGAGGTCGTTATCGGCTGTTCTGGCAGCGGTCGGCTATAAATTAATAACATCTCTACCGATTAAAAATTAAATATAAGAAATTTGTTAAACTATTAAAGTTATGGTATCGTTTCCAGCTTGCAATGTTTGGTGAGACGATTGTATTTTAACGTATGGTCGTCCATTTCTACAGGAGGTATGGCAAAAAGTCTACAGCTGAATCGAAATAATCTGATTAGACAGAATTGTTGAAACTTTAACGAGGTCGACTCGGCAAACCCCCCCATTATATGTGTCAACAGTCGAGCTATAGGGAGCCTCTACTTTTACGCAGGCTTACTCGGCAGCTTTACGGCACACACCAAATAACACCAAAGAAATAGGTGTTTTTTGTTTTGCGATTTCTATTTCAAATATTCAATGCACTTATTTATTTTACATCTGAGGCGTCACGGTGTTTTGCCGAAGATGCTCAGCGTCGTTGTCCGTTATTGCCGATGTCCTTCTAGCGTAATGGATTCTGCTTGACAAGTGAATGTATTCGTTTGATATTTCGAATTGATATATTCGGAATTACTGCAGTTTCTCGCGAAGCTCCCTAACAACCCCAAGTGAGGGCTGTCACCTGTGGATAACTGCATCCTGAGCCTAGATACCTCGTAATTCTATTTACGATGTCATGAAGCACGACACATGAAGCCAGCAAGGATCCACATTTGTTTACATTTGTGTGAAACTTTTTCGAGCACAACCGCAGTACAGTAGCTTTCCGTGAAGCGCTTGCCGATTAACAATGCGTCCAATTAAAGTTCGGTCTCCATAGGGTTGTTTTTTTTGCAATGTCGATCGAACAAGACGATCAACAATAGCATTGCTGCAAGCTTGATGTTATCTTCGTTACTTGCGCCTTCGCTATACGCCTGTCTACCTTTATAATAATAGTTCTTATTATTATTTTTGTTTCGTCTGCTGCCAGACGCCGAAGTATAATAACAACATAGCAAAGCGCCATGCTGGTAATGTCCAACCCCCCTGAAAGCCAACTGAAGTCAAAAAAGTACAATGTTTATATGGAACATGTTTGATTATTGCTTTATCAATTGACTGGCCAACTTGCAATGACCGCCTATATCATTTCGGCATTATTTCGCTCGGGGGTGCTTGAAACGCTGGCGATAATTCGCTATAGCAATGACAATTCTCCGCTTTGGT
Source organism: Varroa jacobsoni (assembly GCF_002532875.2). Lineage (NCBI taxonomy): Eukaryota > Metazoa > Arthropoda > Arachnida > Mesostigmata > Varroidae > Varroa > Varroa jacobsoni. Next base: position 118,601 of record NW_019213175.1, on the reverse strand, counting down.
AAGTATCCGCTCTTGTAGGATATTTGATTAACTGTTCTTAGCTAACTATTATTACTGTTGGTTATTACTGTTGCTGCTGTCGTCTGCACCAACAGCGGCTCCTTGGTTTTTCCTACAGCGAACCAGTAAAAATGATCAATATTTTGCTGTGCCAAGGTCGCCATTCATGGATGACATGCTGGCGCGCTGCAGGCAACCAAAATGCCGTTTCGCTGCCAGGCTACGTTCCCGAAGAACACCGGTTAGCGCCGTTATGGAACGGGGGATGGGCGGTAGTGGGAGTACGCGGATTTGGCGGAGGTCAAGCTTTAACCATAGAACTAAGAAGGAATACCGCAAACGACCCAGCAATACACTATAATAGCTACTTCTTGATGGCTGGCATCGATTCCCTTTCGTAAGGCACTGGTAAAAGAAGAGTCTCGGCACATGGGGGGTGGTAAACTTGACCCGCCAGTTCCTTTGGTTTACGTCTTCGTCACATAAATTTGAGGCAGAAAACGAGTCAAAGGTGGTTGGCCGACAAACCTTAGGGGATGATTAGAAAAAGGAGGTACAAACAGGAATGGACTTGGTTTTTTTTTCATTTTTTGTTTACCTAGCTAGCCGTTATTCTACAGAAATAAACTGATGGAATCAATAAAAATTCAAAGCAACCAAAATAACTAATCTCGTAATGACAGTCCTGATGTCCTAACTGTTAAGGCAACTTGAAGCCCAAAAACGTGCTACTAGTTTAGCATGGCCAGGGGCGATATTTTCGTCGTTGCGCATTGACGACGGTGGCTGAAATGGTATTTCTACAACATTACCGTTTTGTAACGATGCAATTAATCCAATATTTCTTGCTGCAGCTTTGATACGATATTTAGTGCTATTATCGTGATTTAGTATCGTCGTCGCGTTTCAACATGTTCGTAAGTACAATCAGTCACGTAACTTTTGGTGGGAAGGGATGACTAACTATTAGCTTGGCCCTTATTGGTACGCTGTTTCTATCCCATAATGTTTATTGTTCTGTAAATACGATTGTGTAACGGTTACACTATCACTAGCCATCATTTACTAACCACCTAACAAATTTTATATTTGTTGCAACAAAACAATAGATTTCGCTTGGTAGGACTCCGTCCAAGTCCGCTAATTTGGACTTGGAGCTGGTGTTGTTTCTTCGATTACAACAGACGACGCTAATGATTATCGCCATGATGATAACGTCGACGAGGACGCCACCAGGTCGAAGCTATTTACTGTTGCAGGATCCTGATCATAACTCAGTTTTTAGCCACCTTTCAACGATCACTCCTCGCTTTCATTGTGACACATCTGTTTCTACATGCATGCATGCATGTTGAATGTTTGTGTGTTTACATGCAAAAAAAGAACACGGAAAAGGTACGCCTTATCGTCGTTAGCGTCACAAGATGAATAGCGTTTTGCCTCATGGCGGTGAGATTTGGATCAAAGGTCATTCCATATATTCTATTCATATATAATATATATTAACAGGCAAACAGACATTTTATTAGAGAGGATTACATGTAATTGTTTACTAGTAACCATTGCTGGACCGGAGCGTTATCGTTTCAACGATTGTTACAGCCATCTCCTCGAAAGGAAAGAACATGTTCTTACGTCACACGAGCTACGGTACAGATATAATATACCATAAACTAAAAACATGACTTTTTGTGTCTTTTTTATTATTATTGATTATAATATTATTATTATTATTATTATAGATTACAGTATTTTGATTTTTATAACACTACTAATGATCAGAATAGTTATAATAACATGAGTTTTGCAATCATGAGTTAAATCATTAGATTAGAAGAAGAAAACGCTACGAAATTCGAGATCCTCAGCAGATCACCTCGTATAGCGTTGGAAAAAAGCAAAAATATAGTATGGAAAGCAGGCATATAATGCGAATGCATACACCTGACAATGTTAGCTATTAATAAAATCAACTGCCTTTATTTTGCCCTTGATTTTTATAAACATGTTGAAGACTTACGTAATTGTGTTTACGCACACCAGATCAAGACTGATTTTTTTCATTTAGATTCCTGATTGCATTGTACTGATATAACGGCCCTTAGGGAGACAATTGAGCGTCGGTTTATTATTATTAGTATATTGAGTTAAGGCTCCATGATTGACACAGAAAATATAAACACCAGTGTTTTTTTTTTGCCTATTTGAATGGCGGTGCGCCCACGAAATGTTTATCACAAATTTTTGAATCTCAGACAGAACCGCGTGGCACCCGTGCTTTAATTAGATCTGTGCAGATGTTTATGTAACCCCTTTTTAGCAGTAATCAATCAAGTAATTTTATGGCGATTGAAATAAGCGAATCCAACATAAGCGCTTTCAGTGTATTCTTTGTAAATTATAAGCCTTAACAAATAAGGCAGTCGTTGTAGGCCATTGAAGAGATATATGGCTGGGGTAGCTAAATACAATGTACTAATCCAGCTGTAACCTGTATTCAAACGATTTGCCTCATTCACATATCGTTAGTTATTACAGCCAAGTCTACGCAATAACTTGTGCTAAGGTCAGGCTACCCTGTTGCCCCTATGGTTCGTTTGGGCCAATCACATTCCCTAATATATTTATTAAAACTAATTATGTCCGACAGTGGGTTGTATCTTCATTTTCAGGTTTATCTGCGATTCTTTTTAACCCGAACCCCTTATATATATCATTACTATTTTTATATTACTATACATTTTTAATATTTAAAAGAAAATCTATTACAACTTAGACATATGTCTAACGAACAGGTATAAATAAGCTTGCTTGTGCCCTAATCGTCAGTTATGATCACCCTGTATCTAAAAATTAGTCCAGACGGCGTGAATAGAGAACGCATAACTGTTACTGTTGCTATGGGACGCAGTGGGACTCACAGTCACGAGCTGTGGTCGACGAGGTGCTATTACCATTAATAGACTGAAATAAGCGATCTAAATAAATCCCCGAGGCCTGCGGGCGAAACTGAGGGAGAAAGAGTTTTGGCAAGAGCCTCTGGAACACTCCTATATGATAAAGACCCTGTATATATCTCTCTCTCTCTCTCTCTTTTGTGGATCGCAGCTAAATAGTTAAGTGGTCAGATTCTACGGGAATATTCGGCTTAATCCGTATCTAGATTGCGTTGTGTCTTACCTTGTCAACCTCCGAATCACAGTTAATGCTACTCGACAAGACAAGGTACGAACAGCTTCATATGTCTGAGCGAGTAAATCGGAGATGCCAGTTTTCAAGCGATAAATGCTGAAAATCGATGTTTACGATTCATTTACAGTTTATATTTATGACTCTGTTTTTCTACTTGGAATTATTCATCTTGTACTCATAGTAAAATATTTTTTTTTAATTTTTACGTGACATGTTATTTAACTGTACTTTCTAAGGCCGTAATATTAGATTATCTCATCTATATATACGTATATCGATTTATTATATTGCCTTTCATTGCCCAGATTAGGTAATTTGCCGTTCACTCACCAGCAAACTAAACGAACCAACAGTTTCTTGCGTATCCATATACATATTCATCCATAGTACGGAATACCCCTCAGTCGACCACTTCATGAAGCGTATTCAGCCAGCTTGGAACGTGCCGACGTTACAATGTGCATCCCGTAACGTCTCTAATAAAGTACGTTCTCATTCTCTCTCCCTCATACACACACACACACATTCTCGCTTTCTTTATTTCTCTCGCGTGCGTTTATCTTCAGCGGCCATTTATTTTCATTGATAGTCGGATCACGCCAATCAGCCAACCGTGGATCACCAGAATACGTCTGGCCCATCGCCATTTTACATATACGCCTACGCAGTTCGTATGCAGTGACTGCGAAGTGTTATAGTGCCCATTGAGCAGAGAGAGATTAGCTGTCCGCTTAAACGGATAACTAGACGACATGCTTCCATTAATATGTGCACGTACGCTACTTGTTACCTTGCATAACAGACGTTCATCGTGAGCATGAACGCATTTTTATAGTATTGCTGCGGGAGTTCTATGAGCTGTTATTAATATAGTCATTCTGAAATGTTCGTAGAGAAAGAGGACGGAATGTTGCTGCTGGGGGCTTGAAGTTGACTACTATTATTGTTAGTGATGTTTATTGGTGTGCGGATAGCATTAAGGGTCATTGCGTTTATCGGTGATGAGGTGTAAACGGACAAAAAGATGATGTTCATCTTATTTTTCACGTTTTTAGGAGTTATCGTTAATGGTCAATGGGCAGGGTCGTAGCGAACTATCTGTTCACTGTATGTAACTCTGTCTAGTAACTGGTGCATATTCAATGCAATTCGCAAGGTACACTATAATAGAGGGATGTACCACTATTATAAAATCCAAATGAAGAATAGCATATCTCATGGAGACCTTCCCGTGTATATAAATCACGTGCAGGATACGAGATAAAAGCGTGGAAGGGGAGTATATTTAGAGAAGGAAACTCAGTAGTACATGAAATGTTTAATTTACTATGCAGTCCTACCGACCTAGTATACTAAGAATTATATATTATATCTGTGGTACATGGAATAGCAATTTAGTGGGATTATTACAAAAGTTGACTGTTTATTATTGCTAATTGCTCAAATCTACAGGTATACTACACCATCTGTTTTTGCCGTTATTTATGATATCCTGTATATTAACTATATGAGCTAGTGGCGAGGCGATCTCGCAAATGTGGCTTCTTAGTGGGGGCATAGTGAACGATGCTTCTTTAGAACGTGAAAGGGTACAAAGTAGACAACAAAAAAAAAGATCACGCCCATATAAGGGCGTGATCTTTTTTGTGCCGGTGGATTTTTCCTCGTCTATGAAATCTATAACGTGAGACTGTCAGTTATACCGATCGGGCAGCCCCAACATACTAAACCGGACCCGTTTAAGCTAGCATGAACCCAGTCATAATATTTGCAACGGGGATATCCGTAAAATCTTTATGTTATAACTGCTACACTAAATATCATATTCCTCTAAGACCATTGCTATAGCGCGTACTCGAACGTACTGTGTCGGCGATTGGCAAAAACAAACTATTCACATTCCAAACAGAACATTAAAACTGAAAGCGGACTGGCTGGAATCGATGTAGAAAATGCTAAAAAAAGTTTATATATATATTGAATTGAATATTTACTAATATTTTTATTTGCACAAATGGGGCTGGCATATGAGACAGGGATTATGCAGTTATGTTATATACATTAATTAAGGACTATACACAGAATGGGGTAAACGTAGCTTCAAGGTTAAACACAACTGAAACATACAAATAGGAAGATATTAAAACTGCAGTTGAAAAAAAAAACAGGTCTGCAATAGCCGTATCAACTGGAAACCTATTTTCTAATGCGAATCTTCCTTTTTCCTATATCTAGACCTATACGTGTATACTTTGCAAGCGTAGCTTTTCTCCACCCCGTAAGTGTGTCAGTCTAAGATAATCCCGCAGGTGACAAAACAGATTTTGATCATTCTAGTAAACCCGCTGACTAAAAAACCCTGCATTTGAGAAAATGTATTTTCGTGTTTAAGAGTGTAGAACTATTTCGAATATTTATAATATGCATAATGTACATTGTGTTTTTTTTTTTTATCTCATAACATCTGTCGAGTAATGTGGGCCATTGGCCAATTTGAATCGGCAACCTCCTGCCTGTCTAATATTTGGCATACAATTAGCAAGTGGAAAAGGTAAGTATATACATCAGAGACATTGTGTGATCTCTGGTTGCTAAAAAGTAGACTGCCTGCAAGAGTAAAAAAGCTGCAACAGGCTGGTGAAGGATGAGGTAAGCTTAGAAGCATCAGTGGTAGTTCCGTAGATGACTTATGATATCAGCGGGTTATCTATGGCAGTATGAGCGGAATCAATATGAGCTAATGGGACGCGTACGACTCATCTGATTTGAGCCGTTTCTTCCTTTTGGTGTCTCTTTGAACACTGCCTGGTTATGTTCTCTTTTTTGTACTAAGCCTTTATGGACTTTTAAGGTTGCGACCACCACCAGGATCCACAGCAGCGGCCTACCATCTATTGTCGCCAAATGGATTTAGCAGTGGCGTTTCTAGTTGATAATAAACCGGCTCTTCCTTCATCCATCCAATGCCTTCTTCCATCATAAGACCGTTCGCGCACTCTCGTTCACCTGGCCGGATAACCGCGAGTAGTCTTTCTCAGCGGCAAGAAATTTTGTAATGAAGTCGGGTGCGAATTTGCATACTGATGTTTCCCTGTCGGCGTGTCTGCTGTACGTTCCTTTATGGTTGTTTAATACCTATGAAGTTTGAATTTGCGCGGCTAACAGAACGCTCGACAATTTACTGACTACCAAACTGGCTGGCTACCTACACAGTATATAAATACCTTTAGTCTCTCTGCCAACGCTTAGATAAGGGTAGAGAGGAAAGGCATTATTGGCCAACTGCACCCGGCCAGTAAGAATCATGTCAATGTTGCTGCATTTGCTGGTCAGTGATTGGTGCAGGTACTTGATAGTCACTATCGCTTGGATATGAGATATCCAGATGTTCCCATGTCTTGGGACGTTGTTCTTAACTCACATTGTCGTTGTTGCCTTGACTGGTACTGCTGCAGATGATCTCTTATAGATTTTCGTAATTGTACAAACATGCATTTTCTTTGGCTAATTTAATCTATGCTCAATATTGATGTTGCGTCATATACCGTTGCTGTCGGTGCTGCCATCTTGCTAATGGACTCTTTGATGAGGTACTGCTGACGCTTCTCAGTCGTCCTGTCCACGCGGATTCAAGCCCAGACCATGACGTGTCTCTCGCGTCTATCAGTTGAACACATTACCCACTGTGCCATCACGAGAATATCAGTTTTTATGCCTATCACTGATTAAACCTATAGGTACTCAGCCAATGTATGCTCGGATGACCTGCAGCTCATAGACGCAATCAAGGTCCTAAAGCGACGTCTATAAGGCATGAAGAGCAGAGAAATGCGTCATACTATACAAAGAGGTGAAGCAGGGTAACCGCCTCCTTTCTTTATCTAGATGACAATTGCCAAAAAAAAAAAATCGCGCCTAAAGCAGCGCTTCTATCGACCTTCTTGTGGCATCGGCGGCAGCCATTGTACTCACACAGATTCGTTACCTGAAAATGACACCACGTATATTTCTCAGAGCACTGTAGTTGTCATAGGAAAATATATATGGGTCTGGATGCTTTCTATTTTATTTCGTAGTTAGTGATTAGGTATTAGTTCGAAACGATGGAAAATTGAAAAGTTTGCCTTAAAGAATTTGGATCCAGTCTATCGGTAACTGAGAGCTTTTACCGAGTTTAAATTGATTTAAATGGTTCGTATGGGTACTCAGTTAGTTATTAATAACCAATAAAAACCGTTAATAACCAATAAAAATACCGTACCGGGTAATACAGCAAACAGCGGAACGCGTTTAAGTGATAATTCAGAATTTGGTTTAAGCAAACAGAATATTGAGGGAGGTTATCCATTTGAGGGGAGACAAGTTTTTGGCATCTAGTCAGTCTCAAATAAAATTCAACTATTAAGTAAATGTTAGTAAATTAATAATTAAACAATAAATGTCTCCGTTACAACCGATATGATCAAGTGGCCCCACTTCGTATCAGAAGTGACAGCTGCCTATATTCGGCTGTGTTATACGAGACTGTATTTTGGTTGTTCAAGTCTCACGAAACGTCAGGACCTTCTGACTTATTGGAGCAGTAAGAAAAAAATAAAGTTTATATTCTAACTGTGGTCAAATCCTTTAGCTTTCTCGCACGAACTGACCGAGAATGATTAACCTAAATTGAATAAAGAAAGCACGGCAAATCGACCGTCAATTTGTATCTAATGTTTTACCTTTGCAAGCTTTCAAAACAAGAGAGTTGTACGGCCCTTTGTATGTCCTCGTTTGGTTAAAAAGCCAGCCAGACGTCGAAAGCAGAACCAATTAGACGCGCAGAGAAGTTACTGCTTATATTCAGATTGTGAGCAGACGCTGTTTGCTGTCATTATTGTAATAGTTTGACATTTCTCCCGCTGACAGTTTATAACAGCCGTTGGACATATGAAATGTTATTGCAAAATGCATGGGTCTCGCAGCCCGCTAACTTAGCTTAACTTGAAACTCTTCGCGTTTTTGATGCGTCTTATCGTTAGCGTTTTTTCAACCGGTCTGATACGGCGAAATAGATAGTGTCTAATAAAAACACCGAGTCTTTTTGATTTCTTATTAATTCTGGGAATATATATTAATAAGAAAGCTTGAGAAAGCGAAGGGACGACGGTCGTCCCGAAGTATATTTTATATAGTTGTCTACGACGACTGGCAACGTCTGAACCACATTATATTGTTTTCGTGATACTAGAACAAACTGAATAGAGAGAAGTAGTGATTTTCGCTTGTTGTATTTACAGGATTATGGTAAGGAACAAATTTAAACAGATAAAAGATATAAAATGGGGGGCTATTTTATATAATTATAACGACCGTGCATGTATTATAGAGTCTTATTTGTGTCAATTCATTTCAAATATTTGCTCAAAACTTTCTTGGTATTAAATTGTCAAAGAAAACAAAAAACTTCTTTAGTAACGGGCTTAGTCTAACGCATATAGTAAAATAGCGAATTTCGTGTATTCCTTTGAAGGGATGCCCTTGTGGATCGCGATTCTTTTACGCAGTTGTATCTTTGTTCTGTGAAGGCAGCATCTATTGTGTAGCTAATGCGGTACTTTCCGTCTCTGTTTACAGAATTTGATGGATCTACCGCCAGATAAAGCAAAGCTCCTGAGGAGTTACGATCATCAAAAGAAATGGGAAATCGTTTGTGATCAGGTTAGTGTCATATTATTTACATTCGTTAATTCCAACTATATAACTCCGATTATTAAAGTGTCTTGGTCCACGCCGGCAAGTTGACTGCGATTCCAAGATTTCATTCCGAGAAAAACTTATGATTTTTTAGCCACCGATATAGTAAATGCAGCTTGGCGTTAAGGGCCACTATTTGCCATCGCTGAATGAAAAGGACAAATTTTTGCTGAAGTTTAAATGAGCACGAGCTCAAAGCTACAACCGTACAAATATATACAAAGGACAATTTAACATTAAGAATAAAGGGTGTTCATTTGAATAAATGACGCAAAAGGTTAAAAAGAAAAGCTATGGTGGATCTAGATTATAGTACATAAGATTGTAAATATTCCATTAAATGAACCTAACATTTTTAGATGAATTACCCACCTAAGAAATAGGCCACTGAAACTATTCCCCAATTAATGCCACTTAGTTTACATTGCTATTATAATTAAATAGTGGTTGGTTTCACCAAGACTGAGAAGGGCTCTGCAGTTTCATACGACATACCGTAACCAAACATTCCTTATACGCCTTATGGAAAAGGAGCAGCAACAGGAGAGACTTCTGTGATCATTTTAGCTCATCCTTGCAATCAATTTAACTTATCAAACACGCCGAACCTTTATCCGGGCTTATGCACATGGTGGGAGTAGATCTTTTGGCAGTCTGCAAAAAGTCACTTGAAAGAACAGCGGTTTTTGATATAGTGAACATAGAAATAGGTAAAGGCTCTCCAGCTCACAAATGGCTAACCTGTACAACCGGATGGTTCACAAGATCCTCTGAATACATATATATATATATAATTTTTTCTCAATTTACACTATCTTCCTGTAGAGCTCTAAGGTACGTTTATGAATTTCCGTAGGAGAAAATGAGCGCCAAACAGGCCCCGTCATTCTACCTTTCGAAGCTCTCGACCTATCTTGATCCAAAGGCGCCACGCTCAACTAAGGTAACATCAAGCTCAAATTCAGGGTCATCTGGCTCCTGTTCCGATGGCCCAAGTTGCTCAGGGGGTAACTCGGGGAGTGGCTGTCTCGACTCTTCAATGGCCGCACCCTTCGCCGATGCTTTCTACTCTTTTTTCCACGCTCAGGTATAAGCCTCTTCCTCGCTTCAGTCCTGTCCTTTGACTCACACGACTATGTTAACCACACGAAGATCAGAGTAGCAGAATCAAGAATTTCGGTAAACGTTTCCCCATCAGACATTTGATGATCAGTGGGAAATTAGCGAAAAAGAACAATGATTGTGACTGTAGCACTGAGGGGCATCTATTCATCTGTTAATTTCGGAAACAGCAAACAGGATGACGCAGTTCTGTTGAATTTATCTTATCATGGCTTGTCTTTTGGCAGTAGCACTAACCGTTTGAATTAAACCGTTCCCTCCTATAAACACATGCCATTACAATTACGGATAAACAATTAATGTGTCCGTAACGTCAAATATCTGCTGTGAGCAGTTAGTGATACACATTCATTAACCAAATCGTAGTTTTTCGGGAAGACGCTAAAAATAACTCACAAGCGGCTGATTTTTTCGCACGCTACGCCACTGGACGTCCTCAATCACCGACTGATTGGTCGGATCGCTAATTCGACTCTGTCCAATCGGATACTGATTCGATTTATTTGATGCTTCTAATCGACGATCCACGCATATCCCTGATCTTACCAGTACCGAACCATGTACTACACTTTAGGCAATGAATGCTTTGTACCCATGATGCAGTTCGCACCGGAAAATCTGGTAAGATAAAATGGCAGGTACTTCGCTGCTGGCCTGCTGATTTTGATTCGACTCATCTGAGTGTGTAAAAAATACGCTAAAAATCCCATCGAATGATACCTAAGGTGGCGTATCCGCAATGTCTTGCCGAATATGCCACAATTGGCTTGCACTTGCTTCTCTTACCTTATCTGAACTTCTGCGATCGACCTTTGTCATTTGAACAAGTTGAATGGCTGTGAGATAACTAGCACGTGTGCTAAAATGGGTCTATAAAATATCACTGGGATTTTAATTGCTCTTTTTCCTCAATTGAATCGTCTTTTTTCGGTAAATTCATAACTGGGTCATTTTCGTAACGTGTTTAGCTCCCATAAAATGTTTACGGAATAACTTAGTAACAATAAGTGGTTAACTAACAATGAAATAATTTCAATGGTTTACCTTTGGGTCGTAGTGAATTAATTGCTTTTAGCTTTTGTTTCCTACGCACTCTTTGAGTTCGATTGCGAACTGCTTTTTATATATAACGCTACGGATGATCATTGCGGTGAGGCATAACTCCTTAGGGCTTGAATATATGACTGGCAAATAAACATTTCTAATGAAATTTCTGGGCCCTAGTTGAATATCATCCCAATACTCGATCTAGTTCTCCAATGATAATTCAACTGAATAGTTCCCGTTGCATTAACGAGTCCATTGAATCTACAGCTCGTGGCTGCAGTACCGGTAGCGCCATCTATTTGTACTGGAGGTGCAATACCGCCTTTGAGAACGATCTGCACAAGGATGATTTTCTGTCGTGCAATAGCGATCGTTTTCGTTTATGTATCTAATCACCTGAAAATGTGTCTGATTGAGTAACGAAGTAAACAATTTGCAAAGACCGCGTTGCCTAAGCCCGAGTATATGCCATGCTTTTCCCGGACTTCAATGCCTATTTATCCATATCGTTTGCGTGATGATCCCAACAGTTTGGTCAACTTCTGCTAAACCTAAACCTGCTTTTCCCTTTTACGTTGTCCTTCTCTTCGAAGTCTGCCTGCCTGCCTGTCTGTCTGCCTGCCTGCGCGTTTTTGCTTGTCTCTCTATGCTTGCAATGGGTATGCGATTCACGGCTAGGCTTTACTCTATTGAATGGTCTAAGTTAATGGAGCTAATGGGAAGTAGGAATGTGTTTCTATCTGTAAAGGGTGTTTGGCGTATTTGATAGGCATACTAATAACAGGTAGAGGTTAAACCGATCGCGCTCTTTCGCCATCGAGCGGCAGCTACCTACAGGTGCAAGGTTTAGGTCTAAGAAGTTCCAAGTTTCTAGAAAGGAATTATTTATTATTAAAAATGTGTTTTTTTTTTTTTCGATTTTTCTATAACGCGTTCTAGCGACGGAGAACACTGGGTAATTCGAAGTCCACACAGGTCCTTCGGGATTTGGAGATCTCACTTCGGACAAATAACATAGAGTAAGAACGGGCACATTTTATTGTCTTTAATTTATCACTGATTCAACATCCATAGTTTACATTTGCTATACAGTGAATAATATTAAAATCAATTTGACTGTTATATTCATTAGTAAGCATACGCGCAGTATCCTTTAGACTTCCATAATATTTAGCTATCGTTGTCTCCTAGTTGTTACTGCTCGAAAAAGGATATTGATCTGTGACCTGGGAGGGACATGACCATACAGCGTCGTTAGAGTAACGCCTAATTAGTATATAAAAATATGACTATTTATGACAATTTTTCCAAATTGGGCCTGTGACCACTGTGGATGTTTTTGATATACGAATACATAAGACATGAATAAATGCAAATAATATCAAAAAGCCACCGGGTAACGCATGCATATTTCAGATGGGTTCGCGAGTTCCTTAACGAAGAAAACAAGGGCCTGGAAGTTCTGATCGAGTACCTGAGTTTTCAACTCGAGATTCTCAAGTAAGCCATCAAGACTATCATTACTCGTTGTCTTCTTTCGTTTCTAGTAAATTGAAACCTCTACCTCTCTGCTATTTCCTTATTCTGAGCCGACTCATATTCTTTCTACGTATTTGCCTTAAACTGCTTTTCAATGGGTCATTGGATTATTTCACAATTGTTCAGCGATGTAGTACCATTTTTCTAAAGGCCTGCCCTAAATCAAACGATCCAAAAATGCGGATGATGGGTTCACCTTACAGGGTTATATTTGAGTAAGGCTTCTGCTGATGCATCATCAATAGCGCGTATTTTACTCTTTTAATCTTAACATGCGTCTGCGAATGGTGGCAGTTATAAGGCTGCGTCAGTTATAATAAATGCGTCGTAGACTTTTAGCAAGTTCTCGCTCATGTACAGTGTCGTTGTGTACTGATGTATTGACAAGGGCGACCCCTATATATTTTACATGTAGTGTTACGTATAGTCAGGATTGAGTATTGTCGACGACATTGATTAAAGACGCAATCAGTATTTAGCACTCAGATCAATCTTTTGTCAACTTGGATGATGCGAAGCGACACACAGCATGCCGAAAACCCAAAGGTTTATTTATGTCGGGCATGTGAGTAACAACACCTGATTGATCATATAATAGCAGTTGCATAATAATTTGCTTTTGTTGTCATTAAATTCGTCGACAACAAGGAGCGAATGATAATACTGCACCGCTTCGGTAGGTTGTACTGTTATTCTTTTGATTACTTTCCAAGAGAATATATATATATATATATATATATATATATATATATATATATATACATATCGCAAGGACCTATCAGCATTTTGGATTCGATCGCTTGAATCTGGTCGTGATCAGATCGTTCCCAACATCCTAAGTGAACGCTACAGCGGGCTTGAATCTAACATCAATCTTTTGCCCGACATGGTATTTATAAATAAATCTTACATTGTGTGTAGCTTATACAAAGCTGAAACAAGTATTTTGAAGCCACTTAGGATGATGGGTTGTTTGTCCGCATGAATTTTAACCTAACTGAAGTTAGGCAGTTTGGCGTGAATAGGACGTGATTGCTTTGACGTTCATACCTAACCTAAATTCATTATGATTTTTTTTCTTATTTGTGCACATTGTCCATTGTTTTTGAACTACTTAGTAGTACACATATGTACTCACTTGACAATTATAATGAATAATGGACTAATCTGTTAGAACCCGTCTTAATGGTATGAAGAGCCTGTGCTCTAGGTAATTCGGTCAAGCAGCTGTACCGTATGTATAATCATATTACCTAACATGGGACAGCGGCTATTTGTAGAACGTATATCTCTCATAAATCGAATATACCAAGTTAGATGTTAGCTCAATAAGAAAGAATCATATCTTGCAGTGTACTCCTTCAGCCTGCATCGAACAGTGTCCTCCTAGCTAACAATCCACGGTCAAGGCATACTGCGTAACACTGGCTGTCAGGTGATGGCTGTTTTATGTGACGCTGACCGGAAGTTCATTTTTGTTGGCAGCCTGATGATCAAAGGCTCTTTCCCTCTCTCTCTCTCTCTCGCACGTTAGCAACTTAGTGCTACTGGTAGACTGCGCTTCCATATCAAACCGGTTAAAGTTCGAGTAAAGCCAGATCAGCTGCAACGACGTATACGTCTGGCCAGTCGCTCTACAAAGATGGTTCTTGCACCCTTTTACCCGTTTCTATGCAGATACGACAGGAAGTCTGTACCCGCTTTGCCATCTCATTCCCCTATCGCAGTATTTCGATTAGGCGTTAGTCAATGGTAGCCATACAGATCAAGATATTGAAGCCAATATTTTTTCACGAATCATCTCTGTATAGGTTCGAGTTAGGCAAAAGCTGTATAGACGGCCCCAATGCTGTAGGTTCCGGGACAGGATTAGCAGATGAACAGATCGGGATTGGTAGCAGTGGAGGTCACTCGCTTGTGTATTCATCTCCAGCCGTGATCACCTCGCAGAACAGCGCGCCAATGCTCCAGAGAACCAAGTCACTGGGGCCTTATGACGGGTAAATCAATATCACGACGTCTGAGTCATCGGTAAACACAAACACAGGCGCATACATACACTGATAAGAACACGCACATGTGGACATAGATAACTAATAACGTCATGCACACACACACACGCGATATTTGGAGGTATTGGCTATTGTAGAAGGGGCACATTGGTCAGCGTCTGAGTCCAAATAGATCGCAATAACACAAACCACGTTAAAAAAGCGTAATCTATCCAACAAATAAAGCTGGGCGATGGTTCGATTTTTTTGAACGTTAGTAGTTCCATTATTCAACATTTGTCATAGGAACTTAGCGCATCGCTTCACGTTGCTCGTGAATGCCTGCAGAGTAAGATTCTCAACTGTACACGACAAGACAGACGCATGCTTGTTCATGAGGTTTCTCCGGCACCGAGCCTCTTTGCCTTTACCGATATAATGATAACTAAATACGAGCAGATGCATAATAACTTCGATGTTCGAACTTGACGATTTAATGATTTTTGACAGAGGTATAAGTTGAAACACTCACTGGTATGTGCAATGCCTATTGAACTTAAATTACCTGGGTCGTTGGGATTTTTGTTTAACTTGTATTTCTCAGTGCTATTTGTTTGTACGTGTCGGTCGAGCGTTTTCAATATTAAATACCTATCTATAGTCTGTTGGCGTCATGACTAGACGCTACCTGCTCAAGTGTTGAAACCGAAATAAGTGTCATCAACTTGTAGCATGCATGGTGATTGTCATTGATGAATATACGTGGCTGTGTTACAATCGGAACTTCGGACGTTCTAATATTGTAGATGTCGTGTATAGTGGATATATATATGTGTGTATATATATATATATATATACATATATGTTACTTGTACATACGTATGTACATAGACCGTAAACGATGAATACGCGTAGGACTTTCCTCAGCATGATTAACAGTTTTTGGGATCGGTGCAGAAGTAACACGGTGTTGGGTATAGTATCTGTTAATAATATCTGCAACCCATGTATTCATAGCAGCAACAAAATGTACGGGCCTCAGCGTATGCCGCGATTAGCTAGCGTTGATTTCAGCGCTTTATTAGAAAACCGTTACAAATCAAGCGCGTCGAGTGCCAAACTCGGGTTTCTGTCTGCTCTACGAAAATAGTGCGACACTTACATGAAAATGCATACTGCAAAAATAGTTCGCTTTTCGACCCCCTGATCTTACCTTCGCAGGGAGGATAGTAGCCCCACCAGTTTCTCGATCGTCTTAACTGTTCATGCCAAACCAATATGCTTCATATGGGATGAGGCGCCTGCTGAAAATTACGTCCGCCGTTTCTAGTGACGTACTTTGTTTCAACGAAAATGTTTTCTAATTATATAAAGCTGCATAGCTAAGGCCACTTCGATAGCTCTGTAAGCTAAATAAAGTCAGCAAAGTTTAAGCGAAGCTTCCAGATGGTACCTGGCACATTTTGACGACAGTGCTCCGGCGTTTCTGAACAAAATCATATATACTGTCTGTTTAGATCTATCAAACATAGAAAAACAATGCTGCAAGAAATGAAAGATCCGCTTTTTCTTTTGCCGAGAGTGTGTAGTTCTCGTGTTGTTGACTCAATCAATACTAAAGCACATTTGAGCCAAATGTCGAATAGATTTTGCCGTACAACTGCATCTTCATTAACACAAAGTGATGAGCATAGGTCGAGCGAGGTTGAGGATTCGAGGAACTCTACAATGCGACGCTCGTATCGCCGTAGTCAGCGAGGTTATCGAAGGTATTTTTGAGCAGACGTTCGTCCTGTTTTCGTGCTTTGGCGTATGCTAACAATGGTTGGCTTTCGTTTGGCTTTTGTGCAATCTGGCCATTGAATGGCTTCCGATCAGCCTGGAATAACGATTATACGAATAGTTTAGAATAAAACTAAACGTATGTATGCGCTTAGACACTTACCGGGCGCATCCCTATGCAAAAAAAGATCATTTGCTAAAAATTAGGCAGTGCTGGCGTTAATTGGGATAGCCGTATCTAAGAAATACAAATACTATCGAACGATGTTTCGCTTTAGACGTTATTGGGGTAAACAACGGGTAGGTTAATAACAGGTCATAAAATTAGAGGCGCTTTATAGGTAAAAAAAAATACGTTAGTTATCTCAAAAAAAATCGGATATTTCACACTGTTTTCCGTCGTTCCGAACATGTCCAGAGCATACTATATTGTTTCCTTGCGAAGTTTCAATTGAATATCAAGTGCAACAAATTTGAACGATATACATAGATAATTCTTTAATTAGAGATTAGGATTTAGCTAAACAGCGCACTAGAGATAAACAATTGAGTTCTATCCAGCCGCACAAAAAGATACTTTACCCTACAGAACCGTTCGCGTCCGTTGTTTGTAGCGTTTTATCGGCCATTGTTAATTACGCACAACCGCAATTGCTGGATGTAATAATTCGTTATTACGATACACTTTACAGCATAAGGGTGGTTGAGAACAAGCCTTTATCGTTAGTGAAATGGCCCCATATATAACCTGTCTATCGGTAATGTTTAGTCATGCATCGTATCTCATCCATCCTGTCTAGTAGAATCTGAATGAGCCTGCTTCAGCCTGATGCTGTCCTTGTTACTGCATGTATTGTATAAACAGGATCGGGCCGGTGTATGTAGTCGGCTTCGGGGTGACATTTTTTTACCGACGGAGTTTTCCTTACTGGTCTGAACTGCTTTTACCTGTTATGCCCCGTTGCATGCCAGTCGTCCGTGCTTGGCGAGCTATAACCATCTGAATGATGAACGATCTGAATTTGCTTGTATGTGTTATAACTTGACGTTCGGTTTTCGTCTGCTTATTAATAACTTAACTGGTAACATATTAAAAGAATGTACACCGATTTTTTAATATATTGTAATGTTTATGAATTTTAGAAAAAATAAACGTATAATTGGTATTTGTATTTCTGACCGCATAAGTTCGTAGCTAGTAGCGAGGGTAAAAGGAATAGTATATATAGGTTATAAATATTATATGTCTGTCAGCAGGCGTAATATCGCAAAATCGTTGTACATTTCTATAGATACCTCCGATTTTCGTCTCAAACCGTATTTGTTTCAGAGTAGATTTTTCATTTAGTGGTGAATGATTATCCTAGTCAATCGTTTCCTACGCACAGCTTATCTTACCAATAGAAAACAATTTATCTGATATAGTTCCAATTGAGATTTCGATTCCAAGAAAAGCAAAAAAAACATTAGATAGATTTTCAAAACGTCCCGTATTATCCCGTTTATCGGCGGATGGCTACGGCGGCCCTGGGTAATTTGATGGTTTTCCTGTTAATCTAGCACAACCGGAGGAACCCCCCGCTTGAGACGTCGGCCTACACATAAACAGCTCAGTCGGCTGAATATGGGTGAAGCCGAGGACGACATCCATGTCTGCATTATGTGCATAAGGGCCATCATGAATAATAAGGTAATTACTGATATAAATGGCAACAAAGGATAACGATATTAGCAGGTATAAAGTACTGAATAGCAACGAAATAGAAATATAATCCAGGATCTGTATATCTTTAGTTTTCTTTACCTAAAACAGTTAACGTTTCAGAAACTGTATAGTTATAGAATCGTAATCTACCTTGCCATTTAGCTAACAAATCCATGCAAGTTGAACTAAGGAACATCTGTGGTTGATGCAGTACGTTGGTCGACGTACTTATCAAGCAAAACAGGGCGGAAAAAATGCTTTTTCAGCCGAGCTCTATGCCAATTACAATTAATTGATGTGTTTGTTGTGGAAACGCTCTCTGGCAATCCTGTTTCTACTCACGCCTATCGTTAGTATGGCTTTAATATGGTGATCGAGCATACGCAGGCGATCAACTGCATTGCATTGTCTCTCAATCATAAATCACTTCGGACAAAAGCTCTTGTTCTTGAGTTGCTGGCGGCGATCTGTCTCGTGAAAGGAGGACACCCAATTATCCTGAACGCGTTTGACAACTTCAAGGCGGTATGCGGCGAGCAGTATCGATTCCTCACGCTTATGGAGTACTTCAAAGATCTCACTGAGTACAACATCGACTTTATGGTGAGATTTTGTGGCATACTTAAATATAAAATGATAATTATTGATCGAAATGCTACGGTGGATTGCGCTTACTGTGCACACTTATATAAATTCTGAACGGATGCTTTATCAAATTTTGAATAATACAATGCGCTGCAAAATATCAGTTAATATAAACTGGTCTTGTTTAACATGCTAATAAAAATAGCCATATGCCCCTTATTATATCTGTTGTAACACCGATTGACCTCTCGACATGTCCAGGTGGCATGTATGCAATTCATCAACATCGTTGTCCATTCGGTAGAGGATATGAACTTCCGCGTCTATCTGCAGTATGAGTTCACCCAATTAGGGCTCGAAGCGTATCTTGACAAGATTGGCCAGACTGAGTCAGACGAGCTGCAGGTACAAATCAGTGCATACTGGGACAACTTCTTTGACGTTCAGTCTTTGATGGAGGATAGCGAAACGAGGGCTTTGGCCTTGGAACGGGTTAACGAACTCGACCACGAATTAAGCCGTTGCCACGAAGTCGAGAACGAAATTATGGCCAAGATCGTCGAACTCGAAACAGAAAACCTGAAACTGCAGCGAATGAACGAGGAGCTTATGGTCTGTTAAAAACAATTTTAACATGCGGTTCATTTTATTTCTACGTAGCGCCTATCCTCGTTTCTAGTAATCTATTAGATGCAGATATTCGATAATCGCATTGGTAATAGTCGTACTGGTTTTTATTAAGTATAAGATGTTTTATATATGATGTATTTGGCATATGTATTAAAAAATAGGCTTGGGTACGAAGTGTGTTTTTTTTTTATAAATTACCATTTACAGCCTAGTTGCATGTTTTGACTACTAACAATATAATGAATAATAATACACTATATTTGTCTAGTTAGGAATATATATCAGTTTAATGATACCACCATATATACTTACCTCATTACCCAGTACCATTTTAATCAGTACTTCCAAACGATATCTCACTATCGTTTCATTTCTGACATAATTCTGCTATTCAACTGACTTCACTTGCGCCCGTCAATATCCACACTGACTCGCCCATCGACAGGAGATGCGCGAGAAGTCCACTGAGGAAATCAATACCCTCCGTAAGAAAATCAGCGATAAGGACAAAGAGTACACTCAGCGAGCTTCGTTCCTAGAAAATAAACTTCAACAGCTGGAAAACGGTAGCGTGAGTGGAGGTTCATCGACGTCGTCGACGCCTGTACCGCCACCCCCACCGCCTCCGCCGCCGATGCCCCCTGGAGGCGCCGTCATGGCTCCACCACCTCCTCCGATGCCGACAAAGATTTCTGGCGAGGTCCCACCGCCCCCTCCCCCTCCGATGAATCCGGGAGTTATGCCGATGACTGGAGAGCGAAGTGGACCCCCGCTTCCGGTAGCAGGACTCATGACGATTCGGCACCCTAAAATGAAGACGAAGTACAAGCTCCCCACGCTTAACTGGATTGCGCTAAGACCGACCGAAGTCAATGGTATGTGAGGCCTATTAGGCTTGTTTCGTCAAACAGGTGAAGTGTACCCTTGAGGGTTGAAGCTGATATATCTGATAACTGTAGTGTGTAACCAATGATACTAATTCGTAGAGCATTTATAGAAAATTCTATAGTCTGTGGGCATTGAGCTCATTGTTCAAATTCACTTCAATAGCGGATGAGGGGAGCTGTTTCGAAAATGGTACATGGTACATAAAAAATATACATTTATTTTTAAGGTTTGTGTCTCTTTGATCGTTATGGCATAATTAGAGTTAGTATTCCGAGTGAGTGCAGTGCCTCAGCGACAATGAGTTTAAGGGGTCATGAAAGTTGCGTTCGGTAGTCGTGGTAGAGGTAAATTTGTAATAAAGGAAGAAAAAGCCTCGGGAGCAGATAGAAGTCTTTTCTACTCCCAGTTTTAATGTCCACCGCGTCTGTAATGCGTGGATCTTTTTCGATTGTAAATTCTTAGGAACTGTCTTTAGCAATCTGGACGACGAGAAGCTCTACAACCGACTGAACAGGTTACGCTTGGATAGGTTTGAGGAACAGTTCAAATTAGGTCCTGCCAACGGAGGAGTTGGTACAGATAAAACAGATCGTCCTGATGATACGATTAAGAAATTTCGAGGACCTGAAAAGGTTTCCCAGCTGGATCATAATCGACTTCGTAATATGGCCATATGTCGGCGAAAGCTTGACCTGGCAACCGATGCCGTTGTTCGCCTTGTCAACAATCTCGACTTAAAGACGATGTCCCATGACCAACTCGAGACACTGATGCGTATGGTGCCCAATGAAGCTGAAGTAAGTTCTAATTTAGTACATTAGCGATATGTTTTCAAATTTACATGTCTATTGGATACTCAAATCATTAGATGAATTTGATGGCTCCGATAGGGGTCAGAAGCTAAAGCTTATAACTTAGCATAATACCACAGCTACTGCGGTGAATGTTTATGATGTTATTGCCATGAACGTAATGCGGTTGTATTTTTGTTGATTCCAGTCGAAGGCGCTCAAGCAGTACGAGAAGGATCACAAAAACATTGACGGCCTCACCGATGAAGACAAATTCTTGCTTCAGCTAACGAAAGTCGAGCGGCTTCAGCAGAAGCTCAATATCATGCATTACATGTCCACTTTTCAGGAAACTGTATCTACGATCAGCCCGGTAAGCGCACTGTCCAACACTTGTCGAGATTATATTGGTTAATTAGGCTAGTTAAAGACTAGCTTTTTGTCATTCTGTGTAGAATTTGTTTTCACAGGATTACGCCATAACTATTGACATTTCAGCAAGTACATTCGGTTACACACGCGGCCCGCACAATCAAGTCATCGAAAAAGGTCAGCCAAATGCTCGAGCTCATTTTGATGATCGGTAACATGATGAACGGGGCGAAACGAGGTGCTGCATACGGCTTTAAACTTCAATCCCTCGATATCCTGCCGGACCTGAAATCGGCCGACAAGAAATGTTCGCTACTGCACTTCATCGTTGACGTGCTCAAGGAAGAATTTCCCGAAGCAGCTAGCATCGACCAGGAGCTGCGAATCACCGAGAAAGCTGCTCAGGTGTCACTTGAGAACCTTCTTACCGATCAAACCGAACTCGAGAAGGTACGAAATAAATAGAGACTGCCTGTTTCAGTTGGTATCCTACTATGCTTGAGTGTTCGACATATATGGCTCATAGTAGACGAAATCGTAAAATTATTGACACAAAACAGTAGGTAAAATACTGTTGTATTTATCACCTTCTGCGCGGGCAAATATGCTAGTGCTTAGTGGTTAATTTTATACTCTATTGCAAAGTTGTTGTATTCTTGGCCTTTGAAAATATGTCAAAGACATATTAGCGCAGAACAGTATATTTAGCTAGAGGAATGATTAATATGCGATATCCACACTTGTTTGATCAGGGAATGGAGTTGTGCCGGAGGGAGCTAGCGCTTCGCAAGGAGAAGGATCAAGTCCTACAGGAGTTCCTGTGCCAGAACGACGAAAAGCTTCGTAAGCTGGTCAGCGATATGGCTGTCGCAAAGGAAGCCTATGCAGACTGTGTGAGCTTCTACGGTGAGAGCGCTCGCACCGTCACCACGAACGCGTTCTTCTCTACGCTGCATCGCTTTTTCAAAAATCTAAAGGTCTGTCAATACAACCAATGTTAAGAGCACTTTTCTCACCGTTGGTCGTACCTGAAATATTTCGAATTTCCTGTCCCGTTCTATCGCCTTAGTTCAGCATTACGTTAGACTTCTGGCTGGGTATGTATAGACCCAGTTTTGACCCAGACCACATTATCAAGGGTTCCTTATTTTAGTTGGCAAACACGTTGCTACTGCAGTATCACGTAGTTCCACTTATACTCTCTAGTTACAACTCTTTCATTATGACATTCACAGCAAGCCGAAACCGAAAATGAGCGCCGACGCATGCTCGAAGAGGCCCAACGCCAGAAGTCGTTGTCGAACAATAATAATGTCCAGGATTCGAAACGGAATCAGGACGCTGTCATCAACGAGATCAAATCCCGCACGAAACAGATTAAAGAGAAAAAGCTACTTAAACAAGACGAAGTGTACAACGGTGCTCTTGAAGATATTTTACTCAACCTCAAAAACGAGCCATATGTGCGCGCAGATGCTGTGCGCCGGAGTCAGCGGCGGAAATTGGACAACCCTAACCTAGTTCAGAGTCGAGACGCCGCAACCATGGACGTTTGAGATCGTCAACGTAACACGGCCAGGTTAAGATAAGTGGTTAATAAACAAAGCTGTAAACAATCTAGGAAATCAAGTTGTTAAATTGAGTCGTACAAGTATTAGCCGCCCCCAGAATTGCCCATCGATCTTGGGCTACCTTGAGTTTTCTAGTGTGGCGACGGCCTTTAGGGATGAGCTAGATTTAACTAGTATCTAGCAGAAGTATATCATAGTTAAATGACCCAGCGGTCTATGCCAATATCAATCAACCCATCATCATGCGGGTACTCGAAAATACTGTGCAGATCCTGTATATGGCGAATACAGGTATACGTACCTGCTGAAAAGTCGAGATGAATGTATACTGATTTCTTTACAAGAGAAAATTACAGCGCCTCTTGGGTCATTTAGTTTGTCGAACGGCTTTGGCTTCGGCAGACCGCGACGTAAGGATTTCGATTAAGTATAACGTTGTACTGATACATACGTAAGACGACATCTTAAATAAAGTGACGGCTTGCGATCAAACATAAACCAGATAATTGGCCAGATGCATTTTCCCCTTCGTGGCCAGGACCGACCGAGAGTACATGCGATTCCAGTCATATTATATCTATCTTACAGCTGAGATTCTATAGGAGTTGGTGATATCATACACATGCGCTTTATCGATGTTAATTACAATCTAGGTGAACTATACATAGAAGATTCATTTTTTATGGCAAGATAATATTCTGCCAATGCAAACAACACATTGGGACAAGTAGCAAACAATCTTCCAGAAGCTGTAGAATTTTTCACGTCAAGTTCCTTTTGTCGTGCTAGCTCAAACGAAGAACTGAACATAGAACAAGCGTCAACAGCCAAAGAAGAAAACATGCTAAGGTTAGTAAAAGTAGGCGTTTGGGAAAGTCTTACTGGACATTGATGATTACTTGTAAATCTATTGACTGACAAATAGATTAACGAATGCGGGGAAGTTAGGTCGAAGAAGCTAATTTAAATAGACATGACGAAATGAAGAGATTATAGACATTTATAACAGGACAAGTCGATTGGACGACGCAGTTGATTTGTTAAAATTATGTTTTTCCCATAGCGGTTCGTTTTGCTATGACAAACTACCTGATTTTTTCTTCTGTTAAAGGAACAGTGGCCATGCAGCGCACGCTTATGATGTCATTTACCCTAGAGAAACATATGGGAACACACGTATTTTTAAGTTGGATTTAATTTTTGGAAAACTAGTCCATATATATATACGTATGCGCGACGTAGTAGGCAAATAAACGAGGTATAACGATTGTATGACAAAATAGCTTGTGCAGTATTGTTAGATTGGGTGAGAAGGATGCGACATAATATGGAAACCGAAAGCCGCTAAGAACAAAGAACGTTCTTCGCCGCAATTTTGCCATAATGATGCTAAAACAACCTGAACAAGAATTTTATATTGTAACTATATGTACAGTAAGAGCGATTATAAATTTAAGGTAATTTTATACTTAATTAATAAATTTCACCATATACAAGAAAATCTCTGGTGTGTTTGCTTGTTTGCCTAAAAATTTTAGCATAGCGTGACAAAATTTATGTGTGTGCAGTATTTTTTCGTATACTGAATAAGTGAACTGCGCAGTCAGAAGTGACCGGATTTCGTCGGAAACATTTTCGGGTGCCTACGAGAGAGTTCTTTTGAGTGTTGCGTCCGATGCTACAGAATTTACTTCGGACGGCTGCCCCGTATCGTACCATAAAGCTAATCTTGTTTAAGCCAGGTTTCGACTTTAAACTACCTTCTTAAGTGTCCCTGAGTTTAATAGACAAATAAGTTACCACTACGCCATCACAGGAATATCGAAAAGGCCCTGTCATAAATGCACAAATATGACGGCTTTCGGGTGACCTGTAGTCCCCTCGATCCTTCACTAAGTAATTCTACTTTCACTATGTATCGGTTACACGTCATCCTGTCTCTTTCACAACACGTAACTAACTTTCATGAGAACTAAACCGTAAAAACGTAAATGCATTACATCCTAGCTATAAATCAAAGGGTATTTTCGTAATGTGTATTGGACGCAAACAGTCAAAAAGAATATACATTTAAGTAATTTGAAAACGGATGCTGTTGAAAGATCGAGAACGCCTTAGTTTTCAGTCGGGCACCGAAATAACAGTTAAGCGCTGATGATGGCCTGAATGACAACAAACATCTGCGTAGTCCTGTATTCTCCTGTTACATGACCTTTATATATATATAGGGTGGACGCAGCCAAACGGATATTAATGAACTCGATATTTACAACTTAACAAAATGATAACCGGGGACAATTTGTCTAATGGCATGGACCTCGTTGAGTTCTTAGAAGATGCCACACCCTTGTAGTCACTAGCAAAATTCAGTCTTCTGAAGAAGCTTTCGTTACGAAGCCCCTGTTACTTACCTTCAAAAGACTAATAAGGCTCATGTCATTAATATAGAAAACGTGGCGTTACCGTATCAATGGAAATATTTCATTAGGTCTGGTAAGAAAGTAAGCGTTCGTTTGTGTCGAGCCGGTTTACCATGAATAGGCCAAGTCACTCTCGGCATTTGAGCAATTAGTGATACAGTCAACAACCCACTTCAAACTGTGACTGTCCAGAGAATAAAAGATTAATAATAGATTAGCGTGGACTTTCAATTTTTTAGAAAAGTCATTTTTTGTGCGATAAGTATTCGAGATTTTGGAGTATAGGTGATTGTTAACGTATTCCATAGCGTTAGTATACGAATTTCATGAGCTCGTAGCCAGTTGATAATTTTTATTTGCTTTAATAACCTAACCGGGCGGGATAAACTGCGCTGAAAAAATAGACGAAGTATGCAAGAATCGTAGAGTGAAGGCCATATTGTGACGTTATATTAAAAAATGCATTTTTGCTGCAAAGGGTCCTGGTCACATAAAAATCTCGCTTTAACTTTTCTACTAAGGTGTATATATAAGCTGTCTTCATTTACACGAATCGTTTAGTTCTGTGTCGTTATCGGGGCTTGACGCAGCGAGCCCTAACCTCTTTCAGCAGGAGGTTTGACATTTCAAGCCACAGTATCGACAGAACTATATATACATTTGGTCATAGAATAAAGACAGGGTCGCTGTTTTGAGTCCCGCTGAAGACATAAGTGCCACTCAATTTGTATAAATAAAAAATATTGTTTACATCGACTTGTGTTAATTTGCTATGTTCGGAATTTTTTGCTTGCTTTAAGGATGGAGAATGAAAGTACCATGTATATTTAGCATTCAGCCCACACACGAAAGAAACTTTCAGATTAGGCCAGTTGTATCTATGTACAAATGTTTTGCCTTAGCTAAGATTAGTTGTTACCTTAAAAGCAACAATTCAGCTATGCTTTTTTCTTTCCATTTCCAACGAGAGTGGCCGCGAGCGTGCTAATGCGCTCTTGAAAACCGGGTATGGTGAGCCACTTCCCAGTACTAAGGGCGCGTATGTCCCTAGGTCAGAATGTAAAGCCTTGAAACTGTTTCGGTATTGCTTTAATTGACAATAACAATCTGGCCATTTGGCATGCTTACATACTATTTTCTGTTTATATGCTGATTCCCTATAGCTAACGCTACACGGACGATCCCTGACACTTTCTATGGAAATCTAGCATCTCACTCAGTGAGCATCGGCCTCATATATATCTCCTACCGTACGATTATTAAACTACCATAATATACATTTAGAATACGCGAGCTTTGAGCGCTGGGAGGTATTCATCAGTAAACCGGCCGTAAACCGTCACACGTCAGCAGACGGTGCTATTACATCGAACGCCTACTGCGTCTATTTAATTCATAACAATATTTCAAAATGACTGATATATGAACGTAGCTACGTTAGCTCCATATCCCTCTCAGACACTACAGTGCCGCACGTCAGCTAAAACAATAGTTGCGCTTTAGTATATTTACATACAGCTTTGCGCCTCTATGTGTTTCTTCCTTTACGCTTTTAGGACATTTTACAAGGTTCATTCTTTTAATGATCTCGAAAAACTGGAACATTAGGTCGAAAATGAAGCATAATACAACTGTGCCTATTGTGTCCTAATGCAGTAATATATTCGTGATCGTTTTCATATGACAACACCTTTATCGTACTCAAATAGAATGCGAGTAGCGAACTACTGTCTTTAACCGTCAGAGGAAACGGGGGACTTGGTTCCAATTTGCACTGAGCCTGCTACCTTTTAAATTACATTATTATGAACAGCACCTTTTAAATTAGCTGAATATATGTTACCTGCTATACCTTATTATCTTCGAGTGATTTTCTATATAGAAAATCTGAATTCAGAATGTATGAGAAAATTCTTTCTAAAAATAATTAGCAGTATAAACATCGTTTATATTTTCGTACAGTGTAACTATTCTATATAAAACATACAAAGGGGTGAGACAGTATTAAATTTATATTTTCCACGCACAAGGCAGTACCTGAGACGTGCCGGCTAAAGGGGTTAATCAGCTTGGAGGCAAACGGCCCGACCAATAAATAACAAATTGATTTGATCCATAAGTCTGTCAAATGAACAATTTGAAAGTTGTACCTATATCTGTATGGCTTACTAATTAATACAGGTGTGATAAGTGCACCTTTCCCTATGCTTTTAAGTTACTCTAAGGATGTTACCGATCTACTACAAAAACAGTATTATCA
The DNA here is from genome assembly GCF_002532875.2 of Varroa jacobsoni. Taxonomy (NCBI): domain Eukaryota; kingdom Metazoa; phylum Arthropoda; class Arachnida; order Mesostigmata; family Varroidae; genus Varroa; species Varroa jacobsoni. The sequence continues at coordinate 90,970 of NW_019213175.1, read as the reverse complement.
ACATATCTTGCTTTTAAATAAATATCTGCCTTATCCGATCTCGTAGATCTGACCGTTTTCAGCGTCAACGAATCTTGGTTAATGCGAGCTCCGCTAAACTGTAACCGCAATTGGTTTTTGTTTCAAAGATTAAACGGACCGGACCTATTTACAAGTGGAAAGCATACAGATCCAAAAACAGGGTTAAGTTCTCAATCCAAAACTGTTGAGTCCCATTTCATTTTGCTCCGGTAATCTCTGACGTTGCTAAACGTCTCTGGGACACCCAAGTGTAAACGGTCATTTAAGAAGTTCTTTTACGAAATTTAACTAGCGGTTTGGGTTTACGTCGCGTTATGGCCTAGTTATGAAAACTCAAGCAATTTTTCAGTGATATAAAACAATTGGCTTAATGAACCTAAACTTACTCTATTTTTCTACCATATTTAGTCTACACGAATCAAAATCATTATGAACAAACGCGCAATATACCGCAAATGCTTACAAATTATATTCACACAATTATATTCAAAATATATTACACCCGAACGCACTGCAATTTAATGAAATTAATTTTATTGTTATCCGAATCAATTATCGGCAGAATGCTCCAAAATCTTATTCATATAATAGTGACCTTCTTTTGAAAAATTCTATAGACCATCTTCTCAGAAAACACACAAATGAATATAGTAGCTTTCGTATCACAAACAGACTGCGTCGACCAAAATGATTTATGTTAATTACTGCGTATACCAACAATTAAACGAAGACAAAGTGATTCTCTTCAATGTCCGCTAGATATGAAAGTTACCGGCGTCCGCATCCATTCGGTAGCTCACTACCGTATCGAAGAAGTGTATGTTTAAGCAGCTATTACGCATCCCGTTGGAGCATCCGCTTGTTTCCCTTTTAATGTTATTTTCCTGCTAGCGGAGCACACCTGCCTCTTCTTTAACGACATTCGCCTCGCTCGACGCCAGACTCTTACTCAACTCTCAAACGCTAACGCTTTATTATCAAGAGCCAGGTTCAATATGGGCTTACTTTAAAAATATTCTTTTCTAGCAGAGGTCGATGGTGATACGGTGTAGTACAGTTTATCCGTCGAACGTAGTGTATGCGGTACCTCCAAGACTAGAAAACTGTACTGGATGAGGTGATACATCAGGGATACGAAATCGATCACCAGTCTTTCAACTGCTAGCTCTTGTCGAGATTTAAGCGAGGTTATTCAAGATGGCTTTCATGGACAATTTACCGTGTCAAGCTGGCTGGTTGCCTACGAATCACATTCTATTCCATTTTGCCAACGTCTGTTTGTTTCTTTCGTACGCTGTCCCCTCGGATATACAAGGCTTATTGTACCTTCGTGTAGTTCTATTTTTCGCCTCCTTGTTCTTTGCTCTATGGGGCTGGCTTGTGTTATGCGCCCTGGATACGTTTATGTGGAATGCCATCTTCACCGTCATGAACGCGGTACAAATATACCTTGCGTACCAAATGCTCCCGAGGAAAATTCGCTTTATACCAGTTATCGAACGACTCCACGAGAAGCTGTTTGCCCCTCTGAAGGTTTCAAAAGAAGAATTTAAGCCCGTGTACAATGCCGCCACGGAGGTAATCTATTTTAACGAAGGGGAACTGTTCGAGCTGTCGTATTTTGCCAATGCAGTCTGCTTAGTGATTCGCGGACAAATCGCAATGATCAGCAACAAAAAACCGGTTAAAGAGTACTATCAATATGAGTTTATCAACCCTTCATCGTACTTTGCTCCTGCACCTATTAAAGAGTTAAGCCAAAGTCAAGAAGTCCATTTGACCGCGGTATGTACCAGCACGATCATACTAATCTGGAGACGCGAAGAGCTACACGGTGTGCTAAGTCAAGATCCGCACCTCCAGGTAGTGTTCGATTGCCTTGTGTACCGTCAGATGGCGCAGGAACGAACTAGCACCCCAGTGGGGACTGCGCCACCCCACCAGTCTCGTACCCAATGATTGAAACTGTTGACGACAACATGTCTACAACAGGCAGCTTACAATACGATCGGCAGTTGGACATCTATTAGAACATGGTACCGAATTCGAAATCAGGTAAAATTACCATTATAATCGTATGTAGACAACCAGTATAATGGGCTTATGTTTTAGAAAACAATTCAACATTTATCGATCTGACAGAGACCAATACCCGTTATCTCAAGGACGTTTGACCCATTTCTGTTAACCGTTCAGACCGCTCGCGGTTCGTAATTGGGTGTGCTCATACCCGAATTGAGTGTCTACTTACGACAGTTTCAACGCGTAACTTTTTTATATGGAACGATAAGGATAAGCGATAAGGACGCGTAGATCTTAATAGGACCAGGTCACGGTAACCGCGATAATGATATCTTCTCCGTTTTAGGAGCGCGCAAGCGGCGTCTTGGCATACCTATCTTCAATGAAAAGGCTTACACGCAATTAGATACAGCTCGCCCAGGTTCACCATTAACATCGAACGAAACGTGTCTGCCAGTGACGTTTCTAGTTAGCGTATAATTTTTGAGTTGTCATAAGTTTCGGGCATGTTCGGAATATAGAACAATACAAACAGTAGATGATTCACTGAATGCGAGAGATTTCAGTTAGTTAAGGATAAGGAGGAACTGTGGAAGATCGAAAACACGCTGCAAATCGAATATCTCGCCAGTCGTTAACCGGACGGATGCCTAAAACTGTAGACAACGCCTTGTGGGCATATGTGCAATAGGCATTCCCAAATAGTCCTTTGATTAGAATGTTACTTTTTCACAAGGGCTTGATGTGTAGATCCCGTTTACGGTCATTGGACCTCACTTCTAGAGGTGATGGTAGCATAGGGCTTTAAGCCACTCTTTTAATTGAATTACAAAACGTTACATTTTATGACGAAACCGAAAGATTCGACTATACCTAGAAAATGCTGGTTCGTGACTGTGTATATGACTGCTTCTATGGGAGATTTTTATAAAAACTCTAAATGCTTCCATAACTTGTTAATTGAGTACAATATATGCCAGGGGTTCTAGCAGCTCGAGAAAGGGTACCTTCACTGAATCATATTTTCATTCCGATTAATATAAGTTGGAAGCCATTGTAAATTTTGTATAAATTTCTTTCCGTAGGGAATATTAATAAATTAAAATTTCGATTTCATCAATATTTTCTCATTTATTCTATTGTACTGACTTGCAATAGCTTTACATAGTTACCTGTGCTGTAACTACTGTTACAGCGTTTTTGACTTGGAAATAAAACGATATGGAAAAGCAATCGCGCTTCGACTTTCCGGTTAGTAGCAGCAGCTTAGAAAAGGTGACCGAAAAGTCTGCGTAAAAAGCACCGATCTGACTTTTTAGACAACGCTATATTGCATGAATATTTGCTGAGCTGAAATTCTGTGCAGCAACTCAAACGGGTACGCTAATCGTTACTATGCTATTTTATTTATTCAATTTTCTCTCTCTCTCTCTCTCTCTAATATATATATATATACACATATATTAGAGTGAAGGAGAGAGAGCTTAAATCGCATCTAAAATGTTACTTAAATATTGGTCCGAACGATTAGCCTGTAATTCAGCGCTCAACGAAATATATTTACACGCAGTTTTGAACCCAGAACATTACCTCACGAAACTGGACAGGCACATCATCCCACGGCAAGAGACTTCATCGAATATATTTTACGTATCCTAAAAGTGAGTTCAATTTGTTTACAGCCGTCTCACAGCCTATAATTCTGCATTGTTCAGCATACCTCTAAGTTGAAATTGAGTTCATTTTGACTGGGTACTTAACTTTCACACTCTAGACCCGTCTTCTTTCTTGATTTCTGTAGAACTAGTATAGTAAAAACACGTATAACGTTGTCATGTGAGTATTTCAACGCTGTTTTTTTATCATTAACTTTATTTACATAGTATATATACATCTTATGAACTGAGCGGGTGGAACATTGAGACAACAATTTTATTTCCTTCCCCACAGCGTAGCAAGTGAACCAGTATCCTTTGTAAAAGTTGAGGCTGTTCACATTGATTACAGGACAAATCACGGATCGTAACCAGCCAAGGTTTCAATTTATATACTGTAAAGGGATCATTCGATTTCTCAACGTTGTCTAGGATACATAAAGCGCAACCTATTAGAATTTTGCATTTGGGCCTAATAGCCATCTGTAGTAATAGGGAACAAATGGTTTCTATTATAGGTAAACTAAACTTTTTTTTGTACTTCACCCCATTAATAAGTGATTATAACCCATTGCTCGTTTGGTCGTACCGGATTTATATCGTGCACATACGGTTGTACAGCATGAGAAAACGCTCCTACGACAAGGATCGAAGTGGCAAGAGCAAATGTAGTTTTCCTTTGCTTAAAGAACCATAAAAAAATAAGAGAACGTAAAAATTATCGGTAACCACTATAACCCGTTCATGCTCATGCAATATTCTTCGTCTCTACCAACTTATGTATGTATATGGCCAACAAACAGTATCTAATTACCAGAATCTATCCTGAGTGCCCAAATATCGTATACCACGATAAAAAAATCTGAATTATGGCATGGACCGTAAGTTGAAGCCATCTTCTGAAATTTCTTATTTGATTCGTAACCGGAAAAAGCACCTTCCCCATCACTACGGCATTTTTGAAGAGCATCATTCGTTCGCGCAGATAATTTGCAGTGAAGTCATCGCTCCCGATGAGAAATGAGCAAACTTGTTAGGACCTCCTGGTACTTCAATAACACGTCTTGCTACAGCTATGTGGTGCGGGTCTGTATTCGCATGTCCACACCGGCTAATGTAGAATATCTTTATTTATATCACAAGTTGAATGTATAGTTTATAGTGCATATAGGCGACGCTACATATGAACAATAAAAAAGTAATGTACTTGCTGCTGACGTGTAAGTAAACACTATATTTGTATGTATAATATAATATTGTATTATATACCTCTAAATAATAGTAGTTAGCAAATATATCCTATGTATACATAAACTATGTTTTATTTAACCACGTCTTTCCACCCAAATCGGGTTAGTATTCACAAGAGTGATTCGATTGGTAATTATTTCTATTGATGTAACAGTATTACATCACTACTAAGCTTATCAAACGTTTTATCTCTGATGGGCCATACGTATGTATTTGATATCACGCTGACACAAAGTGTCCTGATCAACAGTCGACGTGTGGCCTTGATTTACAGAACCGCTGGCGCCTTCTTTGTTCACGGACAGGAAATCCTGACGATCCTTGCTTTTTGCCTATAGGCCTGAGTATTCTTCAATCCTCCGTAGTGACCCTATCCGTTTACCTCTTTGCCTGCCTGCGAGTTTTTCCTTTATTTATCCTAGCGTCTTGCGCCATTTCGTCTAATTTGACGCTATTCTATTCTTGTTTCTAATCCTGTTGTGATGCTGTTGGGGGTCTCGTTTGGTATGGTTCGCGCTGCTCGTACCTACCATCTTCGCAGCAGCAGACGATCCCGTTGAGGTGCTGTAGCAACCGGCATTGTTTATACGGGTGGCGCTGCTGTCGCTGGAGCCAGCTTTGCTTATGGCAGAATTCTCTTGTTGTTCCTTACGTTTTAGGAGCTCAGCTTCAATCGCTGCCTGAATCTTCATACAAGCAGCCTTTTTTTCGAGGTCGACTTTTTCCCATGAGTCGTCCGTTATTCCTGAGAAATAAACCGTATTGTTATTCTTTTGTCACCAATGAGTTTTGTCCGGCAATGAAAAGGGTTTTCAATCATGGAACAATTTTTAAACATCGGCCAATATCTGGCCGATTCTATCCGCATGCTTTATTTGTCTAGTTAAATATCGACAAATATTTTTTACATTAGCAGAGAAAAAATAATTTCTTTATACATTGATTTCTTGAACTACCAGTACGAGAACAGAACAAAATAAACCTAACCAACTCGAGTGGAAAATGTTGACCGCACTATAAGGAATCCTAGACACTGAGCTGATAGCTAAGCCCCTCGCAGTCCTTTCGAACGACTACGTATTCATCAAACACCTGCTTGCATTTCTATGAGCGCGCTTTCCTGACGCCGCCACCATCGTTGATGACATCTCTACCTAAACCATCGTTATCGAAGGCCCGTTGATCGAAAAGGCCGCACGGTAGCAGCAGTAAACAACCAATATACATAGAAGGATACTTATATTGCACACCTGGGCCTGCTCGAAAACGTGCTGACCCTTATTCGAAATAAGAATGTCCCGACAGAAAAAAAGATCATGAGAATGGGAGTCAGCTGTTACCGCTGCAGTGACGGCTAACACATGTACTCGAAAGTTCTGCCGTCTGTCCCGCTCCCGCCTCATTGTCTATGAAGAAGGTCTTATCATTCAGCTTCTGTGATCACGAGCTGTATCCGGCGTCTAAACCCAATTAGGGTATCGGCGAGGTGAGGAAAACATTCAGCTCGCGAACATTTGCTCTAATCGTAATTCGTCAGTTGCGAAATAAAATGCAGAATGGATTACGGAGAGAGAGTCATCCCCAAAAAAGTCCAGAAGTCGCAAGTGTAGTGGAAACATACACGGTCTTTCAATAAAATGCGCACTTGAGCTGAACAAGCAAATTCGCTTCAAATGTAAATTAGAAATCTTCCTGTTTTAGAAATGATATCCTCTCTGTTCGAATAGAGATTGTATAGGTTCGATCTGTCTGGCCCGGTCTGAAAATGGCATACGTGTCTCAAGCAGAAATGTATGCCGTAAGCGAGAAGTTGAATTGAAAATTTAACATTAATAAGCACTGTGTAGATGAGCTGAAAGCTCTTATTGTCACTTTATCGTTGAATAGCGAGGTGTTCCAGACGAGAAAGTTAATAAGCCCGTTTGATCGCTACCAATAGTAGATGAATGACAATTACCGGTAACATTGAGTATGTCAAGAAGTTTCTGATGCTTCGCGCGTTGATGGGCGTATAGCTTGCAGCGTACCGTATATTGACTCAGGCACCACGGGCACTTCACATAGGCCACTCGGACTGAAGCTGCCAGCGTCTTGTAGCTCTGTGGGACTTCCGACATTGGATGATTCTGCTCAATATGTTGTTTTCTTTTCGTGCTTGACTTGTAACTGCAAATTGTCGTCGTAAATGTAAACATTATTAATCAGGACCTTGGTAAATCCATACGTTATTGTTGCTGTTGTTGCTTACGTGAACCATGCTTATAAGGCGCAAAAATGGCAGAAACGTCGGGCGTCCATTCATGCATTTACACTGCAAAAAAAAATACTATTTACGCACACGACAATGATTCTGCTCACCTTTTATCGCAGTAGGGACAAGGAAACTCGCTGATGACTTTTTCGAACTGGTCTTCCAATGAAGTGCTCTCCGGAGGCAGTTCCGGGTGTTGTTTGGCGTAATGTTGGGCAAGCATGCCACGCTTACGGAAACCACGTCCGCATTGATCACACTGGAAGGACCGAACCTGAATTCCAGCCCCCTCTCGTTTGAGGCGGCACTTTTCCGGCGTCGACAGTGCTGGCTGTGTCGAATCCGGAGGAGCTTTCCTCGTATCCATCTGTAACCGTTGTTGCATATCCAGGCCATGTGACAAACATAGTTTTACAAAGTGTTATATTTAATTAATTCGCATTTACCCAAATATCCTATCTTAACGACTTTGTAATAAATTATTGAAGAAGGTACCACAGCAACGTGGTCGCTTACTCCCTTTGCAGACAGGATTCTGTATCAACGTTATTTTTAGTTAATTACACTTGTCGTTAGTAGATAGATATGTATATCTTGTGTTAGCAAAGGAAAAATTTGTCTGAATAGTTTCTATTTCTTTTTTTTGCAACAACTAAAATTACCTACCGTCTGCGAGCCTTCTTCATCATCCTTCTTAGTGCCGGGTTCTTGCGAGTTCTCTTCAGAATGCATGTTTCGTACATGGTCCAATAATTTGTCCTTTCGACTGAGGATTTTCCCACAGATATCACACTTGAATTTTTTGTCGCCTGCTTCATGTACCCGAATATGTCGCTTATATTTGTCGGTTTGACAGAAAGTCTTCCCGCAAGTCTCGCAGCGAAATGATTTTGTCGTTGGATAGATGTGATAGAGTCGAATGTGGCGCCTTAGCATTAAGAAATCATTGAGGGTCCGCGGACACTTTGGACACTTGAATCCTTCGGGTGTGCTATGTTCTTTCGAGTGCAGGCGCAGCGTCGTCACATATGAGAAAGACTGCTCACAAAGGAGACATGGATATTCCAGCCGCTTTTTTTTTTCCTTGCCACTAGTCACTGCCACTATAGCTGCCTGCATGTGAATACTGCCTTCGCTCGGTAGCTCAGAGCCAGCTGATGTCACTTCGGCACTTTGCACCTCCCCCCCGTTAAGTCCTAACTGGTTGACCCGTTTCGGCTGCGTTTCCTCCATGATCGACTTTGGCAATTTTTTTTTCAGCGGTGTCATGAATGTTGCCTTCGGACTTTTTGAGCGCGGTGGGCTCTCACCTTGTGAAACTCTTTCAGCGTTGTCGCCACCGTCAGTGTTTACCCTACCGACATTATTTCTTCTATCATTCACACTATTGGGTTCAGTCAGCTCGCACGTTTCACCGTTTGTTGCCACGTCCTCGTTAGGACTCGCACTTTCCTCCGATGGTAGAGGCGAATCGATGTTGTCGATACTAGTTAAATTGCTATCAGCCCGAACATAGTGTTTGTTCTTAATGTTCTTAATAAACCGCTTCTGCTGTGGCAACGGCGGGGGAAGTTCTTCTTGTAGCGACGAGCTGGACGAGTCTGACGTCGTTTCGTCTGAGCGGACGCTTGAGTCAACCGAATGCATCGAAGAGCTCGAGTGCAACGATGAAGTAGTCTCTTCTGGACTTCTGCTTGCTACTTCTTCATTTCGCCTCTGCAAGAATTTCGAAATTTTACTAGGGACCACCTTCGGCTGCTCACTATTATGGAGCAGCCTTTGTTGCACTGGCGCGACAAGATCCCCGGCTCTCGCAGATAGAGCTGTCTGGCATGGGACGCGCTCTTTTTCACGAGCATCGGTTCGTTTCTTTTTGCACGGATAATACATTGTAGCCTCGTCGATTACTTCATCCGTGTCGTCCAAATGGTCAACGGCGTCGTACCGCCTTTGCTGGTGTTGATGATGATTATGATTCGAATTCTCCTCAGAATTTTGATCTGAGGATGCGGCTGACGTTGGTGGTGGCCGTTTCTCAGTTACTGAGGGCGTTTGTCTTTGGTTTTCTTCTACGGTGGTATCTAGCGGTTGGGTTTGCACTGCAGTGACATCCATTGGAGCTGCATTAACTGGTGGCGTTTCCACCGCGGTTTGAACCGGCGTTTCGACCTGCGCAAAATCAACGCAACGGTCTGTTTCGAAGAACTCATTGGTGAGATCCCTGTTGGTTGAGGATGACTGCGCTTGATCTTGTTGGTGTTGCTGTTGCTGCTCGGAGGACGTCGAAGCCGGATGTTGCTGAGGCTGGTCTTGTTCATGAGGCAGTTGCTGGGGCTGTTGTATTGTCAATGGGGATGACATACAGCTGTATCCGTCGCTCGCTATAATCTCGGTTTGAAGGCTGGCGCCGCATTCATTGCTCAACTGGGTGATGTGCTCAATGAGTTCAACAGCATCGAGTGCCTTGTCAGCTGTGTTGTATAGTAACAATGCGTCTTGGGCACATGTCGAATGCATAGGATAGTTCCGTTTCGATTTCCGTGGCATCAGATTGTCAATCAATGAATCCGTCAGGTAGAGATTCGGATTCGATAACTGTAAGAACATTGTAGGTTTATAATAAATATATATAAAACGCATAAATTGATCGTTCACGAGAAACGGTTTTAAATAGATATTGATGACTCTGGCTAATCAGGAATCATATGATGCAATAATCACCGAATAGCGATAAAATCACTGTTGAAACAACGGAGATCGCTATAGAGTATAAAACCATACCACTTATCGAACTATACAGTATTATCGATTAAAGATTGAAAGATAGACAAGACCTATCTTAATATAGGGTGAAAAATATTTCTATTACAATTGTCACGTTGTAGCGTTATTTTATGGGTTAGGCTAAGCGAAAAAGTTCAAAATTGTGCTTATCATGCCGGCTAACCTCGTTGGCAGTTGGAATTAGAACGGTACTCGTCATCTGCGAAGCTGAATGCTGCTGGCGGCTCGTAGAGGATTCCTGCCATTGACCACTACTCGGGTATCGTGGTATTTTTGGCTTGCGGACCTGGCATAATTGGCCTGTTACATCCTGGTTCGGCATCGCAGCTGGGTGTCCTGCCGGAACGACTGCAGCAGCCGTTAAGCTGCTTAAGTGTTGCGCGTCATTATGTTCGTTAACGAAGTGCTGAATGAGGATTTCCGAATTTGAGAAGGTGCTGCCGCAGTCGAAGCACTCGCAGACATTTTGCTGAAGCCGATATCGCTGTATGTAGGCGTCTGAATACCACACCTTGAGCTCGGTTTTCGGTAAAATCTGTGTGACAACCTTGAAGAAAATTTGCCCCCCCTGCTGAACAATTGCCATATTTTGTTCCGAAGGTGAAGCGGCTGTACGGACAAAGGACATCCAGTTTGATCGCTCCTCATCGCGTGTGTCCAGGATCACGCAACCGCTGACGTCTTCTGACAGCTGTAGATAGTGAAGAAATGCGTGAGGGCAAGCATATTAGTATATTACGTGCACTCGTTAAAAGCATAGTTCAGAAATGGAAAGGTCTCTATTGCAAGTATTAAGATCAATGAAAAAACAAAATCCATGGCAAAGGGAAATGATTTTGTTACCGTATCACAATGGAATAGCGGGTAAAAAGTTTCATAATTGAGGATTGCGCACTCCTCAACGAAGAATATTTTAAGTATAAAGAAACGTATAAAGAAAGAATCCTTTGAAATCTGTATCCCAAAAGCTATTGAGCTTAACGCTGTTTCATTCGAATCTACCTGTAGTTCATTATCTGAATACTCTTACATTTCAAACACTCAATTTTAACTAATTATTTCACCAGTCCACTTACAAAAATTGGAAAAGGCACGTTTGGTTTCTGGGTGGTCTTGATTGGCACCCCCTCCATTGGGCCGAACATTGTCCGTAGCGGAATGACGTTCCTGCTAAACACGGCGTAAACGGGCGGACCGTTCACATTTGAGGCGACATTTTGTATGACTAGGTGGTTCGACGGAAGCGTCGCAAAGGCTCTTGATTGGATTCGCTCGTCTTTAATCATCAGGACACGGTGTTGGGAGCACTCCTTCTCGTAGAACAGACCACATTCGTCGCAGAATGTACCGCAATCGTCCTTTGGCTGCGGAGACCTCCTATTGCTTTGAAGGCTGCTACGGTCTTTCTTTGGTGGCCGTAAGACACTAACGCCATCTTGTCTTTGGTTCACATTTACAATCTGTGACGGAATACGGTTCTGAGGGCACAGCGAAGTATTGGCATGGCTTTTCGAAAGTGATAGGTCCACGCCTACAATTGTGCCTTCTAGCAGATCGTTTGGTGTATCATCTTTGCATAAAATCGTCTGCATAGGATCCTTAAAATCGATATCGAACATTATTAGTAATTTATGAACTACAAAAAATATAGCTAGCATTATAGAGCTTTCCACTGAGTCTCCCCAACATCGCTATAACCCTAAACTGGTAACCTATTTTTATTAATGGGCCTACAGTATTAATATTATAGTTGATAAACAGAAGATAAAGGAATGCAGTTCTATAGGAAGATTGTGCCAACTCATAACCTAATTCAGGAGATAATAACAACGATAGCAGCAACAACAAGAGCCAAACATAGGAGATACGATACTGACCACAGACCCCATGTACAGCTGCGGATGCAAAAGGCCTGTCGAATCGACGCCGCCACAGTCCAGCTGGAGACTTCCAAGACAGTTCACACCCCCAACCCCACTCACTCCAACGACTCCATTAACTCCGAGAGTTGCTGATGATGATGTCGATGTTGAAGACGCCGAAGTCAGGACTAGGCCTCCTCCAGACGATGCTGAAGATCCTCCCATCAAAGTGCCAAGGCCCGACCCACCAGTCCCTAGCCCGCCGAGCCCCCCAATCATTTGCGAATACGCGCTGTTCTGAAGCTCTTCTGCGGCATACTTCTGAGCTAGCATTTGCTTATGGTTGATTGGATAGTTCTGATTTTGGCTTTGACCACCTCCCGTGGCGCTGCCGGCTCCGACACTGCCATTATTGTTATTGTTACTGTGACCTACATTGTTCGTCCCCCCGTTGCCATTATTGATTAGAGGCGAATTATTATTCACTAGATGATGAAACTGCGGCTGCGTTTGAGACGAATGCTGTGAATGCGATTGCGGCTGCGAATGCTGTTGCAAATGCTGCGAAACATGTTGATGGTGGCCCTGAGCCTGTTGTTCTGGCTGTTGTTGCTGCGAATGCTGGTGTACATGCTGGTGGTGGCCAGCAGAGCCGCCCGAGTGGTGGGATCCAGACGACGCAGAGTGGTGCGAGCTTAAGCCTGATTGATGATTCTGATGAGAAGTATTATTGTTGTTAGCATGGTTGCTTCCGCCATGTTCCCCGTTGTTATGATGACTGCTATTGCCACTGTGGTTACTATGGACGCTGTCAACTCCCTGATCATTGTTGTTGTTGCTGGCGCCACCCTCATCTCCACTTCCGGTTTCAACAGAGCTCGAGCCCGTCCCTGATCCTCCACTCGAGCTGGTGCTACTACCCCCGTGTCCCGTCATTCCGATGCTGGTAATAGCAGCGATCGTTGATGACGTAGCTGAAGGAGATGATAAGTGGTGGTGGCTCCTGCTGGCCGCATTCGAATGGTGTCCGTTGGACGCATGGTGGGGGGCGCCGGTGAGGTGATGGTTGCTGCTTGAACATGCAGAGTGGTGAGTGCTCGAAGAAGAATTACATCCATGAGGATGCGGTTGATGGTGATGCTGCAAGGAGTGGCTAGCGAGGGATGAACATACGGATGATGGAGTTCCTATGTTTACCCCTGTCGGTGTCAATGACGACGAAAGCGAAAGTGACGACAGCGATGCGGAACCAGAGGGTGACGTTGAAGTCGACGATGATGTTGATGAGGAGGGTAAATGAGGTCCACCTCCGCCGCCACCATTGATTCCATTTCCACCAGGGCCACTATGCGAGGAACACGACGAGGGATGGACGAGGTGGCTGTGGTGATTGACATGGTGATGATGATGATGGCTTGGGGAAGATGAATGGCTGGATCCACCAGCATTATTATGAAGGTCGATGCTGGGGCCAGTTCCTGAAACTGGACTACCATTTGTGAGGTGACTGTGGTTGTTATTACCAGTGCTGAGATGGTGGTTGACAGGAGGCGCTGCGACAATTGATACTGGCGAGTAATTATAGTTTTCAAGGCTGTATGAACCGGGCGACGCCTGCGATGTGCCACCGGAAGTGATGTATGGGGCTGTTAAAAAAAAAAACGTGAAATGGAAGTTGGACGTGAAAAAGAGAGCAACGGAAAAACCCCTGCAAAGTGCTGAACCAGAAACGCATATGCTAGAAGCGGCCGTCCATAAACCGGTAGTTTCGTACTATACTCACGAATGACAATTTTTATGGAATTAATCTGATAGTTATTTAGAGCACTCATAGCGATTTTATAAGAAACTCGAATTTACAATTTTATGCGTAATAGGTGACTCACCGATTTGTCTTTCATAAAGGTTTTATAAAAATAACTTGTTTGATTTCTTATAATACTGACATAAGACTGTACGAAGGGTCGCTTTCGTAGTTAGCACACTTTGATCTCTACATATTGTAGAAACTGGATTGTTGAGCTTCTTATTGGGTATGTTTCCCGTACCTGAATGCGAACTGGTTCCCTGAGAGCCTGCGCCGTCGAAGTATCGCTGAGTAGACGGACGAAGTTCGGGCGGTCCCGGCGCTTGAAGCAGGTCAAACAATGCGTTTTTGTCAAGATGATCAAAGTGCAGATTCGGCAGTACGGCCGTTTGTAAGGCCGACGTTGGGTCCTGCGGCACTAGGACTAAAGATCCAGCACCATCTCCGGGCTCCTGCGTGCAGGCCATGGAACCTCGGTGTGACACAGCGGGTTGATGCTACACAACATCAAAGTAAAGAAAACTAAACTCTTTATTTCTGATCTCTCTGAATGTGTTATCAGTTATCGTAAAATTACTTCAAAGACAGCTTGCAATGTGATCTTCTATGCCAGAAGATAAATGAGATTGGATCATTTCCATGTTCAATAGCAACATCCTATCCTACATGCTGTCAAGAGGCAGTAGATCCGCTCAGTTAACCAATATGCACAGCATGGTGGTCAAGTCAAGTGCTGTTCAAAAGAAATACAACGCCGCTAACAAATGATGCTCATAATAAATAACAAGCAGAGACAATAGCTAAAGGTAAAGTAAGGCGTAATGCACAGTGTGCAGTCTTTATTTCCAGTACTCTATCACCAATCTACCAAACTGCGTTGAATAATAATAAACGTAAATCCTGAAGCTAATTTCATTATATCAATATATTTCTTAACGCTCCGTAACTGTCTACATTCAACATTAGCACATTACATAATAGAGTTGAATTAGGCATCAGCTCCAAGTAGGGACTAACTTGCTTAATAAGATCTTTTTACACGAACAGAAGACGGCGTCTATTCGTTCATCATGAAACGTAGCTAGTCTATATTAGAACGTACCAAGTCGAGGACTTCCGGTAGATCAGACATATCAGCATCAGTGGCGATATCGTCCCCAATAGCGAACTGCGGTTGAAGACGAGCAGCCAATGCTGCCACGTAAGCCTTAACATTCAACGCAATCATCAAAGACGTATGGCCAAAAAAAAATATTATGTTAATGTTGGAAATGAAATTACGCCACTTAGTTCTCTGTCTATTCTTCGTACGTACAATGCACGAACGGCACTTGTTAAGCAATGCTGATGATAGCTCTAAATGTTGTCATTTAATCGCAATCACTAGATATTCTCTTTGTTTTTTTCTTTCTGTTTGACTTTTAGTTCCGCTCGAGTTGCGGAAATGTTCAGTTCATCTATACGCATAGATATAATACGATGATGTGATTCTAATGAAATGATAGTAATCAATCTCTTTTTAATTTGCACGCATATGTATGGCGCTTGAATGAAGTTAGAATTAGATTTAGACTTAAATTAAAGTTATTGCTGATAGCGAACAATATACAATATTCAATGTAACGAAAACAACCACGAGCTGACTATTAGATTTAGATAAGTGTAATTATATTACTTCAGCTATGAGTTTCGTGGTTCCTATGTTTATGCGGGCCAGATTCATCAGCATGAGGCTGTCATAAAATGCCATGCCAGCAAGCAGCTTAACGCATGCTCAACATACAGCTGGAGTAGCCATTGCAAGGCAGGAATAATCCCAATTATCGTTTCTATTATTTTATAACGAACGAATTTATCTCCACGGTGCACTTACGCAGTAGGAAGACTACGATTGTAAATCTACAGACGCGATACAGAACAGCTGTATTTGTATCATCTTTTTTAATTGCCCAGTCAACTTTTTCCTCTCTGATATAGCGGATTGGTGAAGACAAACTGTTTGCATTGGACTAACTTTAAATCACTGCTATATTACTTGCCTGTGCATATTGCTCGTTTACCAGTTGAGGATCGTGAGATCCCGTTCCAGCCGTTGGTTGTCGATCTGCGGTTCCCTGATGCTGCGAATGATGGTGCGTATGCGGATGCGTGTGTTGGTGCAGTGAAGCCACGACACCCTGCGGTGGTGAAGCCATCTCGAATACGTTCGCAGTACCAACTGGACCTTGGCCTCCAAGGGCCGATACCCCCATGCCTGATGCCTCAAGGCCTCCGGGGGCTGCTACGGCTAGTGAATTGAGCCCGCTAACGCCGGTGACGCCGGCTGGTCCTGCCGCTCCTGGAGGCGCTAGACGTTCGTCGTAGCCGTAAGCTTCAAGGTCCCCCGGTGCAAGGCCGGAGGGCCACACCACGAGCTCCTGACCTAGAGACATTGCGGGAGCTTGACCGTGGTCGGCAGCTCACAGAGGTGCTGGGTCGTAGAACAACATGAGATTACACCCGGGAACCGTTCGGGGTTGTCCGTGACAGTCATTCATTTTGGTAAATCTTTCACTAGAATTCGGAAAGCAATAGCATGACGTGACATGAGTGGTGCAGTCAATGAGTGGAAGTGACTGAAGAAGTAAAAATTTGCAGGAAAAACTTGCTGATCTTAGTAACAACAATGAATGCACATAGCTTACTAAAGTCAAGTCGATATTGCCAACCTGATATACTTAAATAAACATAAAAGTGCGTTTTATTGTTTACTGGAGAACACTATAATATACACTGTATATTATATATATATATGGACATATAATCTTTATATATATATATATATAAATAATATATATAAATATATAAAAAAAAATTTAAAAAAAAAATAATAAATATACAAAAGCTGTAACATAAGAATATACAATTTAAGCTGTAGTCGAGATATAAACCTTAAGCTCTAAATAATGGTATATAATTAGTTTTTTTAAAAGCATTTTGCATAATCTTCTTCTTTTAAGCAACTTCTTAAGCAACTTTTTAGGCAGTACCCACTTTATTTGGATAGTTGATTTTCTCCTGAGGTCAGTTTATAGGATAATCTATAAAATAACCTTTTACATAATAATTTTGCTGTTACATGTCATCTGTCAGAGTTAATATATTTTTTCTGTGATTTATTTAACGTTTTCTTGTGTTTATTAGATGTATTGGTCCATTTCTTTTTGGGTACGGAGAACCACATGGTAAAAATCCTCATCTTATTTAATTCATATTTTGAAATATTAACAGTTATTGAGGGTCAATGGTAACCCATGCTGATCGCCTACAGTAATTTTCATAGGATCTGTTAAACGACCTAATGCTCTGCTTCCCTTAAAAAAAAACTACCATTATCTTTCACCTCTGACTTTATGAAAAACTCAAAAAAGAATATATTCTTTCTTTCTAGTTATTCTCTCAGCAATGAATGAATAATTCAACAATTTATATTCATTATCCCGTAAAAGGGTTATCAGACGATTTCTCGATCGATGAGGGTTGTGACAAATTATTTTGCTTTGTTAATGAGTTTTATGAGGGTTTTAAGCCATGTTATCTTACGATTTTTCTGTGCAAACAACGTAGCAGAAAATGCAAATTGATTTTACCAGAGATGACAACAATCGATTTTATAGCGGTTCATCGATCAGTTACAGCTAAATAGATGCTCAAGTATTTGTGGAGTTTATAATATTTTAGTAACGCTCGCGAGCTTATTGACTACCTAATTATCGGAGTGTCTTCAGTTTTTCAATCGCATTGGGTAACTTGATCAAACACTCTGTGCCAGTGAATTATTTCTCCATTTCTTTCCATGTCACATGCTATAAAACAAACCCTAGAGATAGCTAGTTTCAAAATTATCAATCGAAAAACACCACACATAGTACACGCAACAGCATGCGTACATCCCAGTGTTAAATAGAGTGCTTATACCGATAAGAAAATGATCGTACTACGACTAATGGCTAATTGCATAAAGCAGTGCAAGATGTATCCCGTGAACAGTCGCTCTTCTAACACCTTGGCTCCTCTAATGCAGCATTACCTGTAACACTGCTACCCCAAAGTAGAGCCATCATCGGCACTGATTTTAGCAACTCCTTTATTTGACCGGTTTCTATTAGCAGAATAGCAATATGTGGCTTAGCGGTGTTCAACTATGGACAACTGGCAGTCAGTAAGTCAATGGCAGCACTGGTAATCATTGATTGAATCATTTACAAGTTTTCGGGCTTTGAAGGCTCTAAACTGTGCACACGTTTCCTGACGCTGTTAAGTTCAATATATACTGTTCCATGTATACGCTGTTACTATAAGGAGAAAAGACGTACAAGCCGTTGGTTTACGTACAAGTCTGCTAGGCCTACTTACAGGTCGTAATCCATCTATATTGCATTTGGCATCGTTACATTCTAACGTGATATCAGAGAACTATCACGTACCTCACTAGAATATGCAATGGGATCAATTACGGCATGTATACGGTTACTACGAACGTCATAAATAGATCATTAAGATTAAGTAAACTTGTACTATTTGCAAAAGACGTAATATTAATCACAGTTAATCAAGTTTTAATAGCAATAATATCAAGTACATATTGGATGCTAGCACCACATTAGTCACTGTGATAATAAGTCCGACAATTTCATTTGCTGCAAGCGGTATCTCGGTAGCGGTTGGCACTAATCACGTTACCGACAAGGATGGCAACGTTCTCAGCTTTTATACCTTTTTATACAGTCACGGTAAAATGATAGTTGTAGATGAAATGCTAAATTTGTAGTAGTTTCCTCAAATTTGATAGGAAGTCTTAAAAAATAATTGTCTTTCATTACTATTGTTAAAATCGCCAATCATCTCAGTAATACGTACACGTCTACCAAATGCGTTAAGTACTTCCTTTATACAATTGTTAACAGGGATCATTGTCCCTGCTTGTACACCTTCCGCAGTTATCTCTCCAATAATTAATGCCGTGTGTGGTGCATTACTAATAGCTACAAAAGGAGGGCATTTAGTAACATGAGCTTATGCTAAAGATACTGTGGTTGTCATTTGGTTTACTTTTAGATTTCTCATATATTTGTTCTTCTACACTAGCATCACTTAAAACAGCGGAGCAGTTACCTAGCGTCGCATCTTCTACGCGCCTATACCAGTTTATGTCATGTTTATCACACTAACAGCTCCAAACAATCAGAGATTTATATTTAATTTGATGACCTTTATTTAGCTCATTATACCACAGACTGACGAATATGAAAACAGAGCTATTAGTGCATTATTTCTAGAGCAAGCTTTAATTTAATATCATTAGTTAACATAAAACGGATAGCACTAGTTGCATAAAGGAACGACGAAATTATACTCAAGCTATGAATGGCGTTCGCAATAGCCGTAGATCATTAATGGCTACAAAAAAAAAAAACGAGAAATTAGTTATGATATCCTTAGAAGTTTCAAATATCTTCACCTGCTTAAAAATGCCGTACGTTTATCTCATTGCACTAACGGTATTATGTAAAGACAAATTTGTCAACGTCAAGAAACATTAATTGAAGCATCAAATATAGTTCCTTTAAAGCGAAAGATCATTTATATTGGTAGAATAGAGACTTTAAATGCAATAATGCATTTATTAAACATTGACGTCATGCACATGAAGGTCTTGATTAACCACCTGAAATGCCAAAGTTTGATATGACTTGCTTTTGGCCAAGATGAATATATTCAGATAGACTTTTTTTTTTTATAAAAACAGAGTAAAATAAGTTAACAATTATTCAACATAGATATTTCTATTAGTATTTTCAACTATGAAATCTATAAGTACACCCGTTTAATTAAAGCTAATCGTCAAAGAGTTAACAAATCTTACTGCTGCAAGTGAGCAATCTAATGCCACTAATAACATGGAGCCAACTGCAATAATCGCAGCTATTTGTGCTGCCATAGCTTGAGAAACTTTAACTCAGTACTACCAGTACATACGTACTTGGTCTACTTAGCTCACAAAAGAATTCTATAGAACTAGAAGATGGTACGGAAATTTGCTTTAGGGTCCCAGATACTTGATACATTTCTGTAGATTCAGAATAAGCCCACTTTATAAACGCTCAAATGTTCAAGAGACCGGGTGCAGTAATTATTTTATTCGTAGAAATCTTCTAATTCACCTAATTTGTAGAATATGATTGTACCATTTACTCGTGATGGCCTAAACGATAAGACCCGTAAAGGACTAGATAGCCTCTTTGCACATGGGCGATTAGAAAATATAGCTTGAATGCTCGAACTTATATTGCAGCAACTAATCACAAGATTTGTCATATAGTAGTAGGAACCCATTTACGTCTGAATGTTGATTGCAACATTCGGCGATTACCGGTAACTACATAAACTAATATCGATATAGAAGCATTCCTTCGTACAGAAGGAAACCTAAAAAAATGGTAACGACTATTACATTTACGTCGTACATGGTACTGATTCTGGCATTAATTTTACTACGTCACTTAATAGCAAGCACAACACCGGCTCTACAGCTAGCAGCAATAGCTTTCATCGATTTGGGGAAAATGTAGTTGTTATTCCTAACCACCCGTTATTGGGCTTTATAGCCAATGGTATTTGCCTGCCTCTGTATAGTGTTTTACCCTTTACGGCATACACTTTCGGAGGTTTGGTTTACCCTTAAAAAAACAGCACCTGTATTTGGTATCATTGTGACTGGAAGTAGCCAATATATGCCATTTATAGAAGACACGTTAAGGGTAAATAAATTGTTGCTAAAAGATGATGAGTTTACAGAAGGTAGAAATGAAAAAAAAAATCAATATTTCAGGCGCTCTAGTTCCACAAATCTGAAAAAAATATATATGTTAATGCAAGAAAAAAAGGCGCCTGATCTCGATGCGAAAAACCTAGTGCAATTAATTTGTTATCGTTCTGGCAAGCTCCAACAGTAGCGGTCACGTATCACAAAATGACATCAAGGCCGATTGTAATAGTGGTTGTTATATTTTAGGAAAAGGAAAATATACAATTTACGATATAAAATACGATTACTAGGCCTCACTTTGGTGCTTATTGCTACACGTAATACTCCTAATCGCAATCGCGGATGTAGCTGCCCACGTAGATTTTTTTAACAGCTTTAATGCAGGAATACCTCATGTATTTTAACATTAGACAGGGTATCTATAAATACGCTTACTATAGATGAGTAGTACGCAATAAAAATGCTAAAACGCTTACTCGAAGATCGTTTCAATAGGCTCAAATTAGAAAGCTTGCTGAGAACAGGTCAGAAATTCAACATAAAACTGATACGGACAATTAATTAAGCTATCCATATAACAAACGACACGTAAAATCTCATCAGGATTTCCACAAAATGACTGAAGTTACGCAGTTCTACTCTACATCCATGTCTCCAGCAGTCAATTAAGATTATTCTTTATTCATAAATTAATTTTTATAGTAGAAAGCAAAGCCAATTTCAATTGGACCATTGGCCTAAGTCCATGTGTTACTGCGCTGACTGCTCTGATTTCCCGACAATTGTTAAAACGATAGCTGTCTACACAAAAGTTTTGCAAGTTTATTATTAACAAATCGTAAAATTGCTAAATGTACATTCTTGATATAAATGTCCATCATCGTTTGTAGTCCAATAAATTCTATAAGCAATTTAAGAGCTCTTTCCTTAGATAACTGAAAGTTGGCTTTCCATTATCGCAACAATCTTCCGCATCATTGTGATACACACTGTAAGTACACTCAAACTTGACGAATAAACATTTTTGTATTATATCAGTAAAATGAACAATTATACAATGAAAACCTATGCTTTGTATCTCTTAAATACGACACGTCATTAAAATAAGCATTATTATTGATTTTCATTGATAGATTATTCACCAAAGGCTCTATTCCTTTGTTTCTAACACGACTTTCTAACAAACCGTTCTTCATTTTCTTCATAGCTGTTAGCATACATAATTTTAACTTAGAGCTATTTTTATAGGTTTAGCAGCAGGATCTGACATTACATCTCTGCCATAGGAGTATTCCACATAAGCCCATGGCACTCCCTGCGATACCACACATTAAACCAAGTTGCAAAATCATTTAGCACTACTATGGAAACACTAATACAGGTGCAAAGCACAGTCAACGCGAGTAATGCTATACTATATTTAAATAAATTCATTCAGAAACCTTTGAAAAACCTGCAGTAAAGGGTACAGCGGTAATAGGCATAAATTGCCTTCCAGCTAATTTAAATTTGTCAATCCTTTTCCTGTCAAAGCTACCAAGATGGCTAGTACAGTTTAGCAAAGCTCATATTTTAGCTATTATTAGTATAGTATGGAAGGAACTGTATCACAGAGAATAGGTATTTAGTACCCCATTATTCTAGCTTGGCAAATTACCGTCACAGTAGAAAACAAAACAAATCAACATAATACTAGTAACCCACCTGCCGGCTTTGTTATGTAGCCTTTCCATAATATCTTTAACTGGGTAGAAATATAAATCGACTTCATTGCTGTAAATATCAGTATGACTATAGTAATATTTCTAGTCGTTAACTTCCTGCTACTCCTGGTAGAACTTGTACTTAAATTAACAGCAGCAGGTAATAACAATATTAGAAACGCTTTTTTTTTTTTAGCTCCTAACGTATACTCTTTCATTGTTTTTATGGACTTATATTTGCATTACGATAGCTATAGTTAGTTATAATTTATTATCTTATCTTAGCCACTACAGGGGCTACTGCATGCATATATGTCTACAATACTTTTCTAAATATAAGACACCAATGCTTTAGCTAGATTTTTCAGCACTGTCACCATCAGGTTCGTACCTAATAGGCATGAAGATATATATATATGCTAAAACGATTGATTTTATCAGTTCTAAAATAAGCATTAGCTGCACTATTGTTGACGGTATCATTTTCTGTACACATGTTGATCTCGATGCTTACCAGTAGGGGTAATGATGCAGTCAAAAATGTTAGACAAAAATTAGATTCCTCGTTACTACTATTATTATTATTATTATGATCTGTACAATTTAAACTCAAAAATGAGTTTTGCTTCGCAAGATCTTCAACAGCTTTTTTATGAAAATAAGATTTGCATTACTATTCAAATCTTAATTATATTATTGATATCTAGATTCAGCGTAAATATAAGATAAAAGAAGTGTGTTGTAGGATCATAAATAGGCAGTTAAGTAAAGTAGGCCTTCTGGTACGGTTTCAAAATCGCTAGTAAATTGCATAGTTACATTCTACATTTATCTATCAGTATGTAGTAGTGCCTCAGTCAACCTTACTGTAATCTATTTTGCTAGTGACTTTGTAATCTGCGACTGCAATACCTAGCCATATATTATTTTGAAACTACTTGAGACATCCTAATGAAATAAGAAACGGTCTTCTAAACTTACAACAAATCTATCTATATAAGTTGTACGGTATAAATCAAATCAAAATAATCACTACATAAATCATCTTTGAGGCCAGTGCCTCTTAACTATATCACCTAGGCTGCAGGCATATTTGACAAATGACTGATATAATCAAATTCTGATTCAACAGCAATAATTTTATATTTTTTTTTAAATTTTTATTATTAAAAAGCATCAACGTGCATTATAAGAACAAATAAATAAAGAGTCTGTATTTGCTTGTTTTGTAATTCGTAAACGTTCTTTGCAACGCTTCTGATAAAAAATGTACAATGATCGGTTGTACTGATACCTTTGATACTGTGTTCTGAAACTATTTCTATTATTGTTATGTATAAGCTGCTGTAGATTCTTTCGTATAAATGAAAAATGCAAATCTGTCAACGGTAATAATCTAAGTTTGCTCATAATGCTTTTATATGATTTAGCTATTTTATTTAAAACTTCTAATAGCTTGAATTTGTCTTACATTCACATGCACCCATGCAAGATGATCATTTTTTCCTTTGAGTCTACACCTGTCCTTTCAAGCATTTTTTGTTGAGTAGAGCATGGTGCAAAATATATACCACTGCATATGACACTTTCTTTGCTGAGCTTTACCCTCATAAATGTTGCTCATCCAGAGGCTCAGTGCTCGCAAAACCAAGTACAATAACTAATGTACCAGTTCACGTACCGTCCGTCACCTATTGCAATAGCGCTTTTGACAACGTTTACTACCGATGTGCTTCACAGACAACTTGTTGTCCCCCAGCTGCGGCTTTTGAATCCACAGTTATTCTAGCCTCATCAATTGATGTGAAATTAGACCTATAATCAGAACTTTGATTATCCCAGCGATTATGTTAATCACTGCAAAATTACTGATTAATACAAAACATTGTGTATCAGTGATCGTATTTCGACTACCATATAAGTTTTTTAAACCAGCTATTCAAGTCCCAACTGATCACATTGCATAAACTGACCTAGTTGATGATGTAAAGTCTACCCCCTTTACTACTATACTATAGTACAGACTGATATAATTTTGGATGTGTTAGAAGTTAAGAGATTTTAATGATCATACTTGTATGTAAAAAATGTAGTTATTCAGCCAGTTATGCAGTCGGTTACTAGGAAAGCTTCCGTAACCGATGTCTTAATCACCAAGGTAGCAGTAACTTGCCGTAAATGAAGTTATTTATGTGCTCCTCTGCTACATCTGGAATAACAATAGCTTATTCTACAAATGAGTAGTTTCACTTTATTGCCCTGTACCTAACAAAGAATCAGTATTTCTAAATCTATCCTGAAATTATTGATTTTGATTAGTTCGCAACCTATTGAATAAGGAAAGTAATATGTTGCTGACAACATCTTTGTGCTCTTGATTATCAGTAATCAACATTATAGCACTCATTCACAGCGTTTGTCAGCACTAAAACACCAACTCTCTCAGTCTAGGAGGACCGTTCATATAATTGCTCAAACACTCATAAGCTGTCACCCATCATTAATTATGTAAGGTGGTACTAGTTTGTTGTGTATATTCTGTGTTTTACTGACGTAGTACGAAGCTGTTCTAATATTTTTTGCAGAAGGAAATACATTAATTCAGTTTACAAATTTTTTTTTCACCCTGTTGCCGAAACTAATGCTTTTCTTTATAGAAGCTTAAAATGCAATATTGTTGCAAGTCAACTTATATGAATGTATGACATCTTGATTATATTTCTCGTAACTCTCCCATGGAGCCTACCCAATCTCTAGCAAAAAAAAACTAAGTACAAAAAACATTTTTGTTATAGTACCAATAAACAAGTTATTAAGTTCTCCAATTATTATTATAACGAGTTATTAAGTTCGAAAATGATAACTACTATATAACACACTACAGCTAATACTTTGATCCGAACAACCGTATTTTTTGATGAAATGCATCTATTATTTTACCTACTCATACATGCAAGTCGCTTCATGAAGTTTTTTGGGACATTTTATCAGAGTTCTCAAACCGAGTAAGCTTAAGTATCCGCAGCATTGAGTGCGCTACGAAATTCTACTCATTTTACAATTAAAAAGATACAGGTAATCTATATAGAACAATCGATACCAGCATATCGTCTATTCTATCCATAATTCAGTTTATGTATTCTTATACATAAACGAAATTATGGATAACATTGGCGGTGGCATCGAATCACATCCCGATCATACAACAGTTTTGTTCGGTCGTAAACTCGTTGTTACCACAGTCTAAATACAGATGGCTCGTTTGTTTAGCTTTACATAAATTGCTCCGTTGTCAATCAACCTTGGATATACCTCACGTTCAGAAGCAGCGTGTAAAGTGGATCACAGCAAATCGGCACTCACCAAGTAGGGCTTTCTTCACTCAGGTCCTGCTAGCCACAACAACTTTTTGTTGTTGAGTCGCCATTACATGGACTAGAACCAAAGAATATCCTGGATTCTGATCCGTACAAATCACAAAATTAATCGTCAGTTAATTATCGTAATCGGCCATCCATTGTTCTTCACATAGACACGTCTAGCAATTGCTTATCAGCATAAGTTCCGATGCCACCTACTCTCAACCAGCCTTCAGGCTCGACCGAAGGCATTCGCTACTCACACATGGGCTCACACAAAACACGGAGCCTTCTCTCTCTCACCCGTCACCTTACCTGCCATGGAATATTACACAGCCCAATACTGCCCTCTCCCTTTACATGGATACATTGGCCACAGACAAACCACAGGCGGCCACCACGCACATTAAAGAAGGTGTCACTTCAATCGATCTAAACAATAATGTCTCTCAATAAACAATAATGTAAAGATCTCAAGACTGCTCTACTCCGGTCGTCGTATCAGACCGCGCGGAGTACCAGTCGCGATACAGAGTCTGTACAAAGAAGCAATGAGGCGAGTACAAGAAGGCATTTGGATTTTTATGTTTCAACTGGCTTAGCCAGGCACACGGCTAAAAGTCTCTACCAGAATGAAACGAATCGTGTGTCTATGCCTGGTCTTGAATTAAGAACTCCTCACTAGGCGTTTGTAACTTTAGTATCAGGCAAATACGCTGGCACTGTGTCATCATGGGGGCGATAAGGAGGCCCGGCGTGATTGGTAGTAAAAGGCAGAATTCCATGACCGAAGCGCGACTTGACTATCTTTCGTATTGTGTTCCGAATCCTGCTGCGGTATAAACATATAGGGGGTTCTAACTTTTTTCCTAACTCGCACAGAGCAGAGCTCTCGATGCCTAGAACGAAATGAAGCTTCTACTCTCACCTTCGAAGCTAGATCTCCTCTCGTATCCCTAACATTAACAAGCAAGCACATTACCACTCTACCATGACGGAAACTTACGAGCACCTAGACGAGCGACCATTGGCTGGTTGCAGCTGCATCGCTGTATGAATTGTTGATGGCGTGTCTGCGGAGCAACCGCGCCGAGCGATCAGCTGTTCAAAAAAGTGGCGCGCCTCCCCTTGCCGCCAGCCGCATCGATACTAGAGTCTCTCTCTTGACCTGTTCTGTGTCTATTACCCACTGCGGTGCTTGCCGTCAGCACTGTAGCAACGTCACATAAAACATCGACACAGCAGCCGTGCTTCCCGACGGTCTGACGCTGGAGTGCTCTAATGTTCTTAAACAGCAGGTAAGCAAAGAAAGATAGAAGACTTATACATTTTTGCGCTTTTCGGACACACGAGGATTGATTGCGCGGTAGGGCAGTAGCTGGATGTCGCGAATTACCTCATGTGATACCTCCCATGGAATTGAAGTAGTCATTTTTCCACTCCCTTCTGAAAAACGAACGTGTTAACTTGAACAATTTTACAGCAAACAGTGGCTGACCTGAGAACGGTGTCTGTTTGGACGACGTGAACCTCTACAGTTGATGTCTCCCAACCTTTGGACAAGATTTCGATTAGTCAGTCACGCTGTCGACCAGCTGGACAGCGGTGATAGGATCAGTGGTGCCTTATTGTTCCTTTTTCAAATATAATTACCCCCTGAGCAGATGATAACAGCGATCAGTGTGATCTATGCGCTTCTACTGTAAATGCATTAAGCTGAATAGTTGCGCCCCTAAGCAGTACGTTAGGCAAACAGGTGTTCTTCTAGGTTAACTCCTGAGGTTGATTCGCGCGCATCAAGCTTATCGGGCTAGGTGTCATTCAATCTGAAGCGCCATCATCAAGTGAGTCTTCTGGAACGAACCAAAACGTCAAACATAATCTAACCCTTTCATCTCTGTGTCTTGTTGATTATTGCCGGCAATCACCTGACCGATAATTAAGACAATGCAGTAGTGTTTAAAGCATATGCCTATTGTGTACAAAGCTCAATATGATCTTATATGGTTGATAAGAAATGCTCGCGTAAGACATTTCGATCTTCGATATGTTAAGTCATATTAGTGATAAAAAACCAGTATGTTTTTCTAATACATAGGCGTAAGATATCTAGTTTATTGTCGTCAAACGATATTATATATGAATGAAGTTATATATGGAGCTAGGAGTAAATAATGACTACTTTTTTTGGACCGTCCATCCAAAATGATTTATTATTTAGCGGTAAAACACGCCGCTGAATGAAAGACTTTATGCCGTAAAAATTATGGCTACAAGTGGAACATGTGTAAATTGCTCGAAATAAGTTCATAAATTGTGAAGAAGAAAGTTATACCTATGTTCAGGTTTATTCTAATTAAGAACTCTGTTACGGTGAGCATGTGCCTGAAAAGTCTGCTGCAATGTGCTTCGAAACCCTAACAATTAGAAAAAGAAAACGCGACAAGTGAGTTATTACACCGACGGCTGTGGTCCAGAAAAAGAAACTCATAACGAACATTTTTTTCAGTCGTGGAGCTATAGTTGTTGGCGGAAAAGACAAAGAATCTGTTTGTTAGGCTTGACCGCTGTAACAGCCATTCAATGAAATTCGAGCCTGGATAAGAACACCTAGTTCAGCCAATACGCGAGTTAAAATAAAATCATGCGTATTTAATCGCATGGGTCGCGTACTTTAAACCTCTAGATAGATGTACTGTAGTGTATGAATATATTGTCGAAACTAGCGACTGACCTGTTCAGTTCGAATGACCCGTTAAGCTAACTTCAAATTCTATTTGTTAGCCGTTAGATCGATCGCTATCGACTTGAAAATTACGACGCTACGGGTCACACAGAAAATGTATGGTAATCATATTGACGTAGTCTGGTGTGACGCTACTACCCGTTGGATTCATCTATATTCTGCTATTATGATGTGAAGTGATCCGACTTAACTAGCCCAGCTGCGTTCATTCGTTAGTAGTCACCTACACTTGCTTTTTGGCTTGTGATATGCCACGACTTTCGCTTAAGAGGCGGTGGGCTTTGGTGCGCTTGACGTAGATGGTGCCGATGTGTTGCTCTAATTTTTGCAGGCGGTGAATCCGAGTGGTCAAGATGAAGATAAAGAGCGTAAACCGCACAGCGAATTGTGCCTGGTCGCCCAAGGATGTTCACTGCGGGATTTTTTTGGCGGCTGGAACGACCGCACAGCAGGTCGATGCTTCGTTCAATACCTCATCGCAGCTGGAAATCCTGAGTTTCGACGTGACTTCACCTGACAAAGGGCTCAAGCCGGTGGCGCAAACATCGTGCGAGCATCGTTTTCATAAGATCGTCTGGGGTCCTTTAGGCATTCAGCAGGGTAATGCCCCTTTAGGGGTACTGTGCACAGGCATTGATAACGGCTCGGTGCAGGTGTTCAATGTGCAACGATTGCTTGATAACCAACAGGCGTTACTGGCCGCTTATAAGACCCATTCCGGTCCGGTGCATTCGCTAGATATGAATCCGTTTCAGTACAATTTGCTAGCTTCGGGTAGTCGCGAAAGCGAAGTGTACATCTGGGACCTGAGTAGTCCGACAGCACAGCCATACACACCCGGAACACCATGCCAACCAAAAGAAGATGTGGTGTGCCTTTCCTGGAACCGACAGGTCCAACACATTCTAGCGTCAGCTATGACCACTCGTTGTGTGGTGTGGGATCTTCGCAAAAGTGAACCGATAATCCGGGTAGGTGAATCCTCCTCAAGATTTCGGTGCAAGGCTGTTACCTGGAATCCACAGGTTAGTGTGTTTGGGATCAGTAATGTGCATTTAACTTGACAGCATATTTATCAAAGAGAATTGTAATAATAACATTAGAGGAATAAGTCTACTGACAGAGTTCTCGGTACAGCGAGCACGGTGATGATACTACATATTGCAGCATGTCGTCTTTTGCGTCATTTGCTGTAATATTACAGGTAGCAACCCAGCTCTGTTTGGCTTCCGAAGACGACCATACGCCTTGGTTGCAGATCTGGGACTTGCGCTACGCGTCATGGCCTGTCAAAACTTTAGAGAAGCATCGCAAAGGCATCTTGTCGCTTGATTGGAACCCAAAAGATCAAGACATGTTGCTATCATGTGGCAAAGATTCATTATTGTGCATCTGGAACCCGAATGGCACTCAGGGATCAGAGCTCATTTCCGAGATTCACACCAGCTCCGACTGGAATTTCGAGGCGCAATGGTGTCCACGTAATCCTGCCCTCGTTTCTACGGCGAGTTTCAGCGGCGAACTGGCTGTCTACTCGGTTATCGGGGGCGAACAAGGTGGTGCTGGGGATGGCGGCCTTAAAAAGGCCCCGTCTTGGCTTAGTGGCGGAGTGGGCGCACAGTTTGGTGTAAGTATGACTTTGTGCTCATAAATTTGTTATCATTAGCTGCTCCCAGTTGATTCTCCATATTAAAATGGACATCTTGTCATCGTTTATGAATTATTCTTGTGCTATAGGAATAACAATTACACATTTCATCAACACGTATACGTCAAGAATGTGCGTTGACAACCAGAGATCTAGGTACTGCCTCACATTGACGAAATTACAGCTTCCCAAACGACTAAAACCAACTTGTTCCGATATTCAGTTTTACATTTCTTATACTTGAAGGATGCTCCTATTTTATTTTAGTTCGGTGGCAAATTGATCACGTTCTCGAAAGAAGCAGGCTCTAAAGTTGACGTTGCCCAAGTAGTAACAGACGAGGTGTTGATCGAACGAGTCAAAGAGATGGACGAGGCGCTCTTTAAACCATCGACTCATGATTTTGATAACACGGAGGGCCATAAGCAGCCCAATTTCTGGCAAAAGAAACTTGTCGGAGAAGATAGCCGTCTTTGGCAGTTCATTCAGGCGCTTTGTGGAGACAATAGAAAAAGTCGATTACAGGAACTACTAGGTTATCCCGTACAATATCAGGTATGTACAGAAATTAACAACAAAATAATATAGAGAAGACATTCTCGATAGTTATTACCCGTTCTGACAGAACCGCTCAAGCACATATTTCTGCGATTTCGCTATTACTATCACGTAACTGGAGCAGTTTTTGTTTTTGTATTTGGCTCCATCGTCACCAGGGAAATGATTTGGTTGAAGATCTAGCCGATGCATTCGACGAGACCGTCCAGGTCAATGGAGGATCCTGTGTTGGTGAGACCGCGTCGACAAAGAAAATCGGCTACGCTCTGGTTTCCGGCGATGCACGACGAGCTGCCGAGCTGTGTCTTCATAGTAAACGTTTCGCAGAAGCTCTGTTTCTTGCCGACTATGCCCACGACACTGCACTCAAAGAAAGCGTGCGCAAAGAATTTCTCAATGTTTATCGAGCAGACTCGGTATGTAGCTACGTAAAGCTTTTTCGAATGTATAAGGAAAAACGAAAGTTTTTTTATATTTCGAGAGTTTCCATCGTATATATATATATATATTATATATATATATACGATGG
>NW_019213175.1:0-59941 GCF_002532875.2 Varroa jacobsoni | reverse complement strand
GAAAAACGAAAGTTTTTTTATATTTCGAGAGTTTCCATCGTATATATATATATATATTCTTAACAGGTAGATAATAAATCTATATTACTTGTCTATTAAGTGATTTTCTCAGACTGTTTTCCATCTGCAACCATTTCATTGTTTATTATTAACGTATGTCTAATCCTATACGTTCAGACGGTAATTTCCTGTTAAAAAAAAGCGAGACGTTCAGCGTTGTCGCCAAAATCTACAACTTTCTGGGTGACCTGATTTGTCCTTCATCATTCCTCGTGCTTTTTATGTATGCTTTGATGTATTCCAGATGTGCCGCCTAATCGCGTGTGTCTCTTCCGGTCTATGGGAGGAGTTGACTGAGCTGGCGCCTGTTGATGAATGGCAGACAACACTGGCTGCCATATTGGGTCACGTTACAGCTGACACTCAGCGAGCAATTGCCTTATGCTCGACTGTAGCGGGTATGCTTGTAGAAGCGGGTCGCCGTGAAGAGGCCATGTTGGCGTATCTTCTAGCCAGAGATCCTGCCAACTTGGTCGAATGCTATCTGGCCATCCGAAATAAGCCCGAAACGAACGAGCATCTCCAGACGTTTATGGAAGTGATCACTGCAGCCAGAATTGTCACAGGAGTACAGCAGCTTCCGAAATCGATATCACCAATAGTCGCTAAGTATGTCGGACTTCTTGCGGAACAGGGGTGTCTTCCGATAACGCTGCACTATCTGGATGACCTTGATGATAAAGACGCGAAGATGATTCAGCTGCGTGACCGGATTCTGCAATCTCAAAGCGTACCAGACACTAAACAGCATTTGCAACAACAAGGCATCAATGCACAACAAAAGCAGAACCAGTTTTCCATTCATGGCCGTAACCGTGACCGGACTGTGAGTGGGTCGTCAGGTTTTGATATTGGATGTCCCCGACCATCGACTTTTCAGCCAATGGCGCCTGGCGCACCCGCTTCTATGGCTGGATACCCTTGTAGCAGTCATAATAAACAGACTACCCCATTTCCGTCGGCTTATCCTGACGTCAATTCGAACTTGCCAATCACTACAAGTCACCGCATCCCAGGACCAATATCCAGTACCCAGGAAATCTCGCCACCACCTGTTGATCGGGTGGCGCCACGCCCTTTGAGTCGGGCCGCAGGCAAGTACCCAGCCGTAGTCGATCCCTCAATCAAAAATTCCGGTTCAGCTTACGGTAACTATGGCTCGCCATATACTCCAGCTCCCCAAGATTCATACGCCACTGGATACAACCCTGTTAGCGCAAACCAGTATAATCCGTATCTGAATTCTCGTTCTGGTACCCCAGCTATGGATCATTATAATGCGCAGTACGTGCCAGCCAGCCTTGGTGCCGGTGGCAGATCGGCGTTTGACAGTTATCCAACGGCTGCATCGACTTCGGTTGCCCCGGTTACTCCGATGGCTCCGTCAGCTTCGAAATCCCCACTAATGAATTTGCCCAGTGGCAATGATTACACTCGGGATGAGCGGTACTCTGCTCCAGGGTGGAATGACCCACCGCCGTTAAGGCGCAGTTCGAAACCATTGTCTGCTCCACCGATTATTCCGGAAACTACATGCGCTCCGCTAACCAGGCCCCTACCCGAGGTTCCAGCTACCCCTGGAGTTGGCTCTAGCAACTTCTACAGCCCTCAACAGCAGCATATTTACCAGCAGCATCAAACGCAGCAGCAGCAAACAACTGGCACGCCTTCAATTCTCCAGCCGCAGATTCAGTCGACGATAGCGTATAATCGTGAGTAGCCTAAAAGTATAACCTAAAGTATAAGTATGCTTTTTCTTTCTTCTAGTCTGACGAACAAATTGTTGAGAGATTAACGATATATTTAATGATAGTTTTGACAAATATTTATTATTTATTCATGGCAAGGATAACTCTACATATTTAAAGTAAAGTACACAGTATACAGACAAGAAGACTAGATTTTTAGACGAGTGAAAATAACGAGCAAGCACCATAACAGAAATCTCTGGAAATAAAAAGTGATTTTTATTATCTTGATTACTTCTGTAATGGTAGCAAAATATAACAGTGGAGAAAACTCTACATTATCTAATATAACAATGAGGGGGGTTATAATGCAATGGGGTTACTCTTATATCAAAGCCGTTTTGTATTCGTGTTGAAGTCTGATGTCTAATTTTAAATCTCAGAATTTAGTAATAGTTGCAGTTGGCAATTATCGAGGCTATTTTTTGAGTGGTGAAACCAATAACAGAACATTTATGGAGAAAACTATAGACAATATTAAGAAATTTCACTATTGGTATGTAAGACTAAGAGACCTGTGCCAATAACAGACACCATTTTGAGCAAGTTTACACGACAAGGCTACCCAAATGACTTCAAAACACCTAAACTAATGCAAATGGATTACCTGTTCAATAGATTCTCGTGAAGACAAAAAGCATTCAATTTATCCCTAATTGGTGACAGTCTTTTGAGTCAGGATTCTCCACAATCGATGTTATAATGATTTTAACTGCAAACATTTGCCAGAAAAATAGAGTAAATCGATTAAATTAAAATACCAATGTACAAGTAACATACAAGCACTAAGGTAGCAGTAATAAATACACAGTAAACATAAGCAGACAATGGAAGTTGCGATTTTTTGAGTGTAACTTAAATAGTAAGCAAAACCATTTTCTAATGGACAAAGACTGCTACCGAGTTTCCGCTTACTTCTTTTTCCATATTGCAGCTGCGGTGCAGCCGACGCCACAACTTCCACTTCCACCCGTGGAAAAACCTCCGATTCCACCCCAGTACAAGATGCTGTACGATACTTTCGATCACTTACGGATTGCCTGTCTTTCCATACAGAATAACCTCGTTCAGAAGAAAATGGAGGACATAACAAAAAAAATCTGGAATCTTGGAGACAAGTTGCGGGCATCTGAGGTAGGTTTGTGTGAAGAAGGCTGTTAGGTTATACTGCTTATTAACTTGAAATTTATCAAAATGAAATTTACGGACTAATCGATATGAGTGACGCAAAAGTCATTTTTATACAAGTGCCATAAATTGAGCCATGGTTTCGATTCATGTATATCATTTGCAAAGAGTAAAATTTCTCAAGGTCAATATGAATACCAAAATGTTTTCGGTGTTGTTTTATCACTTCCCTTTTACACCGCAATGTGTTGTTCATTATCCATTGCGACAGTTATGCATATCGCTTATACGTATTCTCTTTTTCTCACTAACACCATTACAGATAACGGAAACGACGATTTCGAATTTGCAAATTGTCGCCGAGGCCGTGACACGCCACGATTACCCCTACGCACTGCAGGCTTTCAACTATCTGGCACAAACATCGAATTTGACTGAGACAAGCGCCTTCCTGCCAGGCATCAAGACACTTTTAGCTATTGCACAGCAAAATCAAATTTATGCTTAGAGTAGTTCACTTTCCGGAAATTTAACATCTGCTTGTGATAGGTAGATAAAATTAATCTACAAACGTATTCTACCTGCAAAAAACGCCAGTTTAAAGGAGGCATCATTGAGTTTTCTTTTTCAAAACTCTAAACTCGGAACGCACTGACGGGTCCAACAAAGGACGCAGGGAAAAGATTAGGTGCAATCTCTCTGAAGCTGTTTTGCTAAAACTGTCTTAGATAGAATGCGGCCTTAGCCATAGATAAGTTTAGGTAGTTAGCATCGAAGCCCTTCTCTCTTTCTTGTTTTCCTTTAATAAATGTTTCGGCTTTGGACGTTTAATAAGCAAACAGGCCTTGGGAGTGACTATGTAGGAACGAATATGATTACTTTAGATGACGAATTTGTTGACTGCATATTTGAGCGTGACTAGTGATTGTGGTGATTGGAAGTGTCATCAATCGTTGATTCCGAATAGACTGCTACTGCACACCATGAAGCGTTGCTAAATACAATGGAGGAGATTGAGACAAAGTTAACTAGAAGATTAAGCGATAGATATTAGGACTAGTGACGCAAGCTGGGATGTTATGCATATTGTAGCCACAGGAAACGATAAGGCCGAGATACAAATGCAAGGTCCAAGTTATAGTTTTAAAATGCACCTTTAGCCCTTGTTTTGATATTTTTTGCTGATATAAGATGCGAGCTATACGAAAATATGAGACCTTTTTCTTTAATCATCTTTCGCATTCCTTCTAGCCGCGAACTTCGTGGATGTTACATACGTTACGTTAAACCTTAAGATCATTTCCGTTTTTCTGTAAGTGGGACCATGACAACACCATCCGTCAGAGTTATAACAGAAGCTGCCACGAAGTGTTTTCTTTTGTACGTTTGCTCCTCAACTGCAATATTTCTTTGCTTTTACGCCTTGGTAAAACTGGAAGTGCCGAGAAAATCACCTAGAAGCGTTGTATCCTGCGTTCGACAGGACCTAACTAGGACCTAAAGAGTTGGCGCGGTTTTCGCAATCCCTTCAAGGCTGGACGTATCAACTGGTTGAATTGGGAACACCCATATATCTGTAATCTGCGAGAGCGGAAGAGAAAATTTATGACTCGACAGTGCACATTCTCTAGTAATGGCGATCCACAAGTTGGACTTCTGTTCGTAAATACTTCTATTGACCAGCAGACGCATAAATTGCTAGTGGTTTTCAAAGCTGACAGGGTAGGCGCTTTATGAAAACATTTCTCTCACACATCAAGGCTCTCTTCTGGCCCGGCTATCGAACCAGCCAAAAGAAGAAAGCAATCAGAATAATATATAAATTTACACCATGCAGAGTATTCAGTTTCCGAATGATGCCATCATACGGGAGGTCTAATCTAAATCAGAACTGCTAGGGTGTCCTACAACATTTTGAAACTAAGCCGCCCCCCCAGCCAAGCAATTCGTCACCGAAGATCATCTTCGTTCAGTCACACTCATGTCGCGAGTTCACTTTAAAACTGAATGTCCTGTATCGTCGGAATGACAATATCTTTGAGTGGAGGATGAAGGAATAGACATACAAATAAATTATTAAGCACAGATATGCCTAAAATAAAGGAAAAGGCAGCCGAAAATGCAACTGAGACAAAATCGATCTTTTGCGTAGGATGTCAAAGAAGTAAAACAATGGACGTATTTTGAAAGAAAGACAATTTTAACATATTTTGTGTAAATGTAAGCCTTTTAAATAAAACACGAAAAAGTACGAAAAGCAGTAAATAAAAAATAAAATACGAAAAGTAGTAAGCAAAGCTGGTATATCATAGGAGAAAATGCGAGTCTGGTCGAAGAAAATAGATAACACAGATACAAATATCAACACAGTGTGTGTGTGCGACCAGTGGAGAAGATGAGGGTTTAAATAGAATATATTATGTAGAAAATACATCAGAAGGTATAAATTACTTGTATTTAGCAAGTTTCTGCTGCTGAAGGTGTAAAAGCAATTCAATTTACAACTTTCTTTACTGTAAACTTACTACGCCCAGCGAGCGATGCCAGGCAGAGCGAAGCCACTGTACTAAAAAGGCCCTTGGAGACCCTGCCTAATCGAAATACCTAATCTGCTGCAGGTAATTTTTTTGATAGTTCGGCTAAAGCATTTTATGCACGACGGAACACATACATACATACATTGTCCGTCTAAAATGGGCCAATGAATATCGAATGTATCTTCGACGGGAAGGCGTTGTTTTGCTGATACTTCTATCCATTCATTCTCAGTACCTACCGTATATGTTATTACAACAATCTGGACTTCTCTTAATAGTACTCCAAACTATTTGGAGGGAATTATGCTGTGGTATATCAAGCTAACTCGTTCGCAGGTAAATGGACATTATAGACGATTAAATATTTCAAATATATCAATTTTTTTTAACAATTTTTGGTACTCCTACTATGGAAACATGGCTTTAGAATCATCTCTTCGATGTAGTACTGAGGACTTCTTTCACTGAATCTAAGAGGGATGGGTGCTGCTGGATCTATTTCTTTCTTCGATCATATGAAGCGATGTAATAATCATATGTGTTATTTGTCAACGTTTAAGCCTATGCATATCCATGTAATTTTCTTTTTCTAGATTGATCTTCTATTGTACACTCATATCACACATTATTAACACTGGAGATATTAGGCGCGGTGATATACGGTTGACACCCAATGAAAATTAATCATAGGCTGATCATGACGTCGTTTCAGTAGGTTTTTATAATCGTGTTCGTGATAGCTTAGTGGGAAGCGTATTTGGTTGATAATCTTAGAGACACCTTGTGGTCTACTTTCAATTTTGAACATAGATAGGCATCGTTACGTGTTGGGAGCCAGCCGTCCAATGGAATGCCTAACGGAGATACCGGACATAAAACTCGTATCACAAAACTCTTATGAAATCTGTTCTCCAAATTCAGATATAATGGAGAGTAAATAATATAGTACGATTTAAGCTTATCTTTTGAGGAAAGAAAAAATCTAGTAGGGAACAAGGTATCGTTTGGCTTCTATAAATTTGATAATATGTATGGTTATACCGACTATTAAGGCAGAGTCTTGATTGCAGAGGATATATTGTGTTATATGGCTGAATAATAGAGGAATAACATAGACAACAAAAGTTATGGGACCGCTTAGAACATTCAGACTTTAG
The DNA here is from genome assembly GCF_002532875.2 of Varroa jacobsoni. Lineage (NCBI taxonomy): Eukaryota > Metazoa > Arthropoda > Arachnida > Mesostigmata > Varroidae > Varroa > Varroa jacobsoni. Next base: position 53,311 of record NW_019213175.1, on the reverse strand, counting down.
AAAACTGAAAATAACTATTACACCCCCAACGATGGGATCTAAATGTCAAAATATTCGTCAACTTATTGTATCATGTTTTCTATCTCATCTATTTTAGCACAGCATCGGTTTATTTTTTCCGTATTTATTTTTCACCTAATTTTATTAACAGAAGATGTGTGTATACATAGCGCTTTAGAAAGAAAATTTCTGTACTCACTTTTCTGTCATACATCAAGCTTATTTTATGTTTTATTTTCCTTCAACATATTGTCAATGCGAACTGAAACGAAGTTCTTATTTCATATAACGGCAATGTGTATTTTAAAAAAAAGTGCGCAGTTTAAAACGTCTTGCTGTATGCATCCCATACAATAATACATACGTTAAAAATTTATATGCATTATCGATCTACAGAGTAAGTCTGTTCACTTTATCATACCATCGGTTTCCACTTGGATGAGCTTCTTCGGTCATTCCTATAGTACAATAGCTGAACTACATGTGTCACAATGAGTGTTAAATCTCTCCTTGACAAAATGTTTGAATGCTTTTTTTTTCGTTTTTAATATTCGCATTTCGATAGGAAGTTTATCGGGTGTTTTTTTGTTTCGCCACGTTGAGAACACAGGGATGCCCAAAATGTCGACAAGTTGCTTCGGGTGTATTCATTTCGAACCGACTATGATATTTCCAAATGTCATTTGATTAAAAACTATTATTCTCTAAAAAATAATAGGTTTCAAGACTAAATTACAAGAGAGACAAGCTGTAAATTTTCAATGGTGAAAACTGGGGCCGCATCAATAAACGATGTTTGCTCGTATTGTTCGCTACTTTGTTTATAAATAATAGTTACTTACTTATTATTTTTTGGCAAAAAGAATCTGTCCATATACCATATAGGTACGATATCAAATAGTACAACCTGTGAAATATTAAATAGAGAAAAACAAGGATCAGAATAGAAATGGCATGAGGAACAGCGCATGTGAACGACAAATACTATTATGGAATAAACCACTTAGTGCTTATGACTCATTCATAGTAATAATAGTCTATGGCATGCGTTTATGGTCGCCATCGATTTATAAAGATCCGCCGTCGAAAAACCAAACATCTTTTTTGGTCTCCTCAATTTCAGTTGGCGTAAGATGTGAACATATGTGATCTGAACAAATAAGCACACAAGAACAAAGAAACAATGTAAATGCAGTCATCCACTACCAAGTATCATTCTAGTCTAGGTTTCCACTTTTTCGCTTGTCCGGATTATTGTTGTTTGGACCTCAGAAACCGGTCGCCTGATTGGGTTTCTTGGGATCTATTCTCTCACAGAAGGTGTTACAGAATCTACTTCTCGTTGCCTCTGCAACTTGTTTGTACTTTATTAAGGTGCCGTTCCAACTAAACTAGTATTATCACTGTAGTCAATCAGCAGCGCATTTGCCTTCATTACGAATCACCACGAGGTGCCTCCATGTAAGCAACGATGATTCTATTTATCTATCCGATGCCCTAGCTTCTTTCACTGTCCCCGATTGACTAACAGACCCTCCGCGATTCTTTTCGCAGAAGAATTGTGCTTCCAGTAAGTCGAGCGATGAGCGCTGCACGTTTGTTGACGTCCAGTTCGTCCCAGACCTCGTTGAGGACAGAGTCCGCCATCTCATCGTATTCTCTACGGTGCCGGCCCTCGACCTCTTCGGATGTATGCACCGTAAAAATAAACACAGCTCGTTCACGGAACGGTGAATTGTAATAGTCACAAAGCGAATGAAAAATCGAAGCGGTATAGGAGTCGATCTGTTCAAGAGAGTCGAACTGAAAGAACGACAAACATAGCAGAAAACAGATAAGACAATAGTTGACCTAACATATGGGGTAATCTTCTGCTAGGAATGATATATTTAGCACAAATGTATAACGTGGAATGCAGACTTCAATGTAAGACACAACTTATGATACAATATACTGAAAAACAATAGCTGAAGATTTTTCAGCAAAGGTGTTAACTTGTCATTCGATAACATGACATTTGCTTTATTCCTATTAAGAGTTGTTATGTTTCGGCGTGAATTAGAAAAAAATTATTTTTAACCAAAAGTAAGGATCCCTAAAGAACATAAGCAAGATCTCATTTAACGAATGCTTACTTAGCTAAGTTGAGATATGGTGTAATCATGTTATTATACTTCTAATAGAAGTTTTTGCTTCAAGGTACCATTACTTGTTTGTCATTATTGTTATTACCTGCATAACAAAGTTGTCTCGTTCACGAACTGCTTCATCTATGGTATGTTTGGCTGCCACCGAATTGTGTGAGCGACTCAATTTAGCGCCGTTCAATTGTATCGGACGTTCTGTCGGGTTGAATGTTTTTGCTAGTGAAGTGGCCAGCTTTTCCGCAAAACACGAAGCGACATGTTGATCTTTTTTAGATGCGAGAATGATCAATACCGCGGGACCATACTCGTAGTGGGAATTGTTCAAAACTTCTGCAAAAGCTGAACGAATCACTCCCCAGTTATGGGAGGGCTGTGTGGGAAACTGGGCTTTAAGGTCAGCCAACTTACGATCGAAAATGGGCATCAGATTTGGCCGGTTTACCTATATAACGAAAATTATTAGTACAATAGAAAAAGAGTTCTTAATTGCAGGCTTCAACATAATGGACTGAGTAAGAACAGTTCGGGTCTCTGGATGAGACACATTTTCATATGGGACTCCAATTAATTGGGACTATAAATATACCAGCACTTTGAAAAGGTGAAAAGCGTGTCCCTTACGTGGTTACACCGACTTCCATCACACATTCTAACTCATTGAATGCCGCTTAAAGATAATAAGAGGATTTTCGGTGACTTGTTGAAGATGAAACCCTATTACGTGTATATAATTAGCTAACGAGGCTAGTGAACCTTAATATAGTAAATCATCCCCGTGGTAGGTCATGGTAACGTGTTTGCCATGGTGCAATGGTGATCTACGATCGAATTTGGGCTTGGATATAATTCACGTCGCGGCATTTCTAACGGCTTAAATACCGGATGTAAAACTCACAGTAATTAATATAACAAATTACCCTCTGAATGCCTCTCAGTACCAGACGTAATACTTGAAACATTTATTTACATTTATTGGTAGATATTATTTATAGATCTTCTTTTGTAAATTATTTCATGCATTATGGAAGTAGCGCAAATATTGCTTCAAAATAATAACTTTGTTTTCTATGTTTCAAATTGTCCGATCTTGACCTTGGTAGAAGTTTTTGAAGACGATTAAAAATACACAAAGAGAGAAAAACTTGACGTAACTATATATAGTATCCTACCTTCGCAATGTAACTCCGGTCGGCATCATAACGGGAAGCGCCAGTGTACGCTAGAAAGACAAGTATTGCAATGAAGATTATCAATAGAAGAACCCTTTGTCGAGTGGCCATACAGTCGTCGGATAGTGGAGGCTGCGAGCGACGTTTTTGGCTTTCGGTAACGACATTTCGCTCCGACGATGTCGATCGTGTTGTTTTCGATGGCGACCTAGATTTTGACTAAAGTTTCATTGGCAAAAAGTGACACAAAATATGAGCATATGTTACTGGTTGTTAGAATAGGATTCAGTCTAGCTCAGGCAACTCTCGTTGGAGGTAGAGCAGACAGTCGACGCTGTCTTGGCTCGCTTGTTTCTCCGTAACACACGCCTATCGTCGATTCACGTAGTTCACTTGCAGATTTCAATCCAGCTGCACAAGGAAAGTCACATCGGCAATCGTGCTAAATTACTACGCTTTTTATCCAATTTTGTGCTACCCGCAGCACTACTTCTGCGTAACCTGATGTCTCTCAAGCATATCTCATTTTTATGTAAGCCACGCTCGCTACGATAAACCGATACATGCGATGGACAAAAACTTGGGTGGACGCTAGGTTTGTAATAGCAATAAAGTACCTTCCTCCGTCGGCGCAGTTTCATCCGAACGTCGTCTGTAGCAACGCATTCATTCTCCTTGTCGCTAGTGGCTTCGCGACTGGACTCGGACTTTTATCGGCGGATTTTTCGATCGGAGGTCATTTTGGCAGCACCGGGAAAAGAACGGCATGGTAATTATTAAGCTCAAGCTATGCGCATAATGAATAACAACGTAAGTATGACGAGGTCGAATTTTCGCAATGCTATAGAATTAACAAAAGCGGGGAGATGAGAATGGTTCCGAAACCCCAAGGGAAACAGATTCAGATAACGCGACGCAGTAACAGATTCATAATCGGCTTTTTTTTTTTTTTTTTTTTTATCATACTGGGAAGCTCGGCTAGTGCTGAAAAAAGAAATGAGATCAGGTAGCATATATAACATAACACGATGAGAGTTTGGACCAATGATTTCAATGTAACATTTTGTTCGTTGTTTCCACAGTGATGACTGTGTGGTTCGCGCTTAAGATAATAGTTCCGCTGAAATCGTGGATATCTGTCAAGCATAAAAGGTGCACCTGTCGTACACAAGGTAAAACGCATGGTAAAGATAATCAGCAACGGTTCTTAAACGTGCATTAATGGTACTGTAAAGACAATGAATAATTCAGTTTTAGGAGTGTTGCGAGATGCCTGACTATTCGAAGCGCCGTGGACATACGAAAATTGAGGTAGTTAAGCAGATGAAACGGCGGCCATGCATTAGCCTTATAATGGTATACTGTTAGTCGTCTACCTGAATATTCTTTACGTTGTTGCCCTACCAGGCATCCAACGCTATTTCTATATAGACCGTATGAGCCGCTACACCACGTGGTTGTTACTACTCTAACAAAGCACGGACGAAAGAGAACAATGGAAAATAGTGAGCGCTTCATAACGGTTGTTTAAACTTGGGAATCGGTATTGTCGTTGGTTGTGACACGTTGGTAAATTACGCTTAAGCTGATACAAACGGATGTTCTTCGGCAATGATTGATCAAACGGGTAAATCTCCAAGCGTTGTTTCAGCACGTGAACGCGATGATGTTTATGATTTTTATAATGCGGAACATGCAGAGAGACAGGACCAACAGGAAGACAAACGAATGGAAGAAGCCAGACACTTAACTAACATACTGTACCCACTGCCTTAACCTCAACAGTGGCAGAGTAGGCACTGAAAGGTTTCACAGTTTACAACTCGTATTCGAATACATGTGCTCGCGCGTAATAGACGCTTCATACTAACTGAGTATAAAATTTTTGTGGTATAATACTGTACAATAATAATGTGCCATAAAACTATTGTGGTACAAGCCATGAAGCTCATAAGATAATGTTAAAGGTCCATTAATAGGGATGTTAAAAGTTGTCATATGAGCGCTCGGATGTTCGAAACCATTTAATAGCTATTGAAGACGCGGATAAATGCTTGGTTACGGTGCAGATTGCGGCATATAAAGTAGGCTTAACTACTGAGTGCGGATTATCGTAATATTTGCCTAGTATAAGAGAAAAACAGCTTCTGCTTTATTCAAAGCTAAAAACATATCCAAAATTTATGAAAACATTCACTGGGTGTAATATACAACAACATAATACGCTCTTGATAATTACGTTCTGTAAACTGTTTAACGTTAAAAGAGATGCCAGTTGCCAACTTTGATGTATGAAAGCTTATTCCAATCTACTTGAAATGCTATTTCAATATGGCTGACTTTTTCCCTTGAAAATAGAGGTATTCGATTATTTTGTGCTATATTTTTTTGACGTTAATGAGCTGCCGAACAGTTATAAATGCGGCAATGTAATAGATTTTCATTCGAAAGACTGTGATTGACTTTAAGGAGCTGGACGTGTTGGAATATTCGGTTCAACTGAAGTGAATGTCATAAATTAGAAATAGTAGTTCGGTAAAAACGCTTAAAAACAAAACGCATTAAACCAATCGAACACCTAATCTTATCAACTTCTTCTTCTTCTTCTTCTTATTATTATTATTCTTACTTGAAATTATGTTTACAGATACTATACGACAAGTGAAGAAATAAACTATAGCTATTATCGAATAAAATACCTAAATACAGTCTAATGAAGTACTACGAATATAATACCGAGACTACAAATAAACACAAAGCACAAACGCAGTCGCTGTATCTTGTATCTGTACATATTTAGAAGCTGGTTAATTATTGATATTAGTTAAAATTAAGTTTGGAGAAAAGTTTTATGCAACGAGATCGTAAGCAGTGCTCGGTTTCATACAAAGTACCTCAAAATAGAAGAAAACATAATTTAACTTCGCCATTTTTATACCTTAACTCTTTGCTTTGTGGAACATTCATGAGAAGAAAACAGCAGTCACGCGATGTTTAGACTCAAAAGTTTTTGCACGAAATAATGTTACTTTGATATCAGCATATCTCCGTACCACGCCTAGTTCCGGATGCAATCTTATGTTGCAAGGTCTCCAAGGCAATGGAGTTGTAACGTGTTTGTTTTTTAAATTTTGCGAGATATGTGGTGACCTAGGCTCGAAACCGGGCGTAGATAAAACTTCGTTTCATGCTGGTATAAAAACTAACCAATTAAATCAGCACTATTTAACTAAGGTAATAGAACTGAGTACAAAATTTCAAACATTTTGCCTAAACTTACCTCAATTTCCGCTTGTTCCTGCCTTTGTTTTGCAAGCATCTCAATTCTTTCATTTTCTTTAATTCGCCAATGACTCCATTCTTGCTCGATACTCTCAATGGATCGAGGATCTTTTGGTTGACCATACAATTTGGCCCAGTCTTCTTCCTCAGGTTTTTCGGCGCGGGGGCGATCTCCGACGGACAGTCGACCAACGCGCCATTTTGCACCCGACATCTCTGCTTTATTGGTAGTACCGCTAGGGTTTACAATAACTAGTAGTCAAAGTGCGCACGGTGTCTGATCTTTATGAAGCGTTGTTTTGGCGTTAATTTACTCGGACACGGCAGCCTTCTCCTTCGAGAACATGTAGCTCAGGCAGAGTTATATTTCATTTCTGTTGGAAACACTACACTGTGAGCCAAACTAGCACGAAGGCACATATTCACCACCATCAGCGCTTCAAAAGCTTCGGGAGAACATTACGCCAAAAAATCCGTTCAGATCACGAGTATTTAGCGAAGAGCCCATAACCGATTCTCGCACACTTTTATCACATAGGTTTATAGACCTGGATCTTCCCAGGCAGAAGGAAGATAAACAGCTGAGAGTCGCCACCGCTGGTTCGAACTATTTTCTATGGCCGCAAGAAATTCGAATCGAGGATGCGACCCGGCCTGGCGCTACGGGCGTCGAAGAGAGTAGCCGACGGTGGCTAGCAGTCGGGCAGGGGCAAAGATCTAAAAATAGCTGCTTGTCGCTTAAAGCCATGCGTACAAAAGTGAGTCATATTTTGGGCAGTCCCTTTTTCGCACGTCCATACGCAAATGATCACCTAGGAGGAAATAAACAAGCTTTTCGTTAGCACCGTCAATAGCAGAATTGTATCAATACGTCGCTGCAAAACTTATCCTTAGGGTAGCAGCAGCTGATTTGATGAGGCACGAATTTGTAAACAACGTTGAATCGTTGGTAAGCAAAGTACAAGGGAAACATGTGTGTGGGACTAGCGGAGTATCCAGATTGATGGAGGGAGCAATCGGACTACGTAAATCAAGGATAATTATTTTTAGAATGCATTTTTGGCGGTAATCGTTGACAACCAAGGAGCATTCACGTACGATTAGTTCGTGTCGTTATACACTAAGATATTGAGGTGATTTCCTCACTTTGGAAGAATTAAGCCAATGAAGTATGATGTACTATTAAAAGACCTTAGACATTGCATTCGTCTAATTTCACATCATGTCATTGTCAGCAACAACAGCGGAACAGGAAGTAAGAAATTCTGAAACTCTATATGTTCAACGTTATAATAATTGAAGACCTGGCATATGAATTAAAGCGAAATATTTTTCATTTCTACATTGCGAGTCTTCCCCTATATTCCACCTCATTAAATCACCGCATAACAACCATTATTCCATTTTGATGCTATAACAGATATATCACCAGATGCTCTGCGCAAATTAGGTAGATCCTGTCAGCATTTTCTCGCCTTTATAAGTGGATATGGGTGATTTTTTTCTTTTATTCATATTTAAAATTGGCGCGCCACCCGGCCACATCCGTCGGCGGCTTGATTAAAATCGCAGTCGTCACAGACTACGAGTCTGATCACCACACAGGGCATGACGTAAACAGACTACTTAACGAACACAACAGTAATACAATAGCCAGTTAGCTATTCTGAAGTCCGTAAGCCAGCCGGCCAGCCAACTAGAAGTGTAGAACCGATAAGTTCTAACTGAGGATAGCTACTGCTGGCGAGTTTTGAAGAGCAAGCCACGGTCAATCAATTCGATAGGGCTGCAATTTATCATGGATATGTGTGGTACTCGGTTGTGTTGTTCGCTATCTTTCTATCGCGGCCAAGAAAATTAATTGTCGTTAATATCTAGTCTGTACGGTGTGAAGAGCACAAAAGATAGGATTGCGTACGTGTGTCTGTGTGTGTGTGAACGTGCTTTTAATTGTAGAAAAGCTTTTTTTTTTTCGAATGAATTTTACTTAGGCCGCTTAACGTGACGGACGGAATCGGGTTAATAAGGCAAAGACCTATCAAAGCCGATCAACCCGGTTAAAATGTCGTGGTTTGGCGGAGCGTCACAGTTTAATACGTTGCTTGGTGAGTAATCATTAATGATCAAGTGTTGAAAAAGAAGCAATCTACCTTCTGGACTATTTGACGCCGATCGCATTCAGCATATATGGGGTAGTTGTAAAGGGAAAATGAAAAAATTAATTTTATGAATATACTATCTATTATGCGTGCAAGCTCCTTTAGAATCCTCTGACATTGGTGTGTCAGCTTAGTTAGAGCAGGCAAAAAGGGTTGTTTTTTTGAATTTTTCCTCCAGAAACGGCTAACTAATGGCTACCTCAAAAATAGCGTTGGAGAAATATTATAAGAGATAAATTACATTAAATTGTAACATACGTCCATGATGTGAGAACAGTATCAAAGATGAGTTCAAAGAATGATTCAGTTTCATTCACTATTGGTGCCTGCTTGCGGTGTTCTAATCATCTGGGCTTTCCGTTGTAAAGCCGGCCAAACAGAGTCAAACTATCAGTAGCATCCGTATAAAAATCTTGTGCCTGTATTTACTCTTACGGAATTACAATTTATACTTAATCGATTCGTTAATAGTAAGTTAGCATTTGCTGCTTCTTGTGTTCCGCAGAAAAAGCGACAAGCACCAAGTTGCTGGAGCCGGATTGGACGATCATCCTAGAGATGTGCGACTCACTGCGATCCGGTGACTCAGAGTGAGTGCTCCACCTCGCTAAACACATATTAGACTCAATATTAATAGCAGTAATAAAAAGGGCTACAAAATGATAACCACAGTGTAACTCAGCGGTCTGCTGTGTCGACCGATTTGTTTGGCTCGGCGCAAACCACACAAGATTACGCTCGTTCAATATGGAAGGAGGCAGCGCATTAGCAGGTGGTATCGGCGCAAGAGTCAGCCATAGCATTGTTATTGAATGTTGAAATAGTAACATTTGCGTTGTGTGCCGCTCAAGCTCGTTGAAATTGAATTCTAATTCCGTCTAGTGATAATAGGCAGGTTTTATGATAATTTGATTTTTAATCTCGCATTTTTTATTTTCTTTTCCAAAATGTTGTCGTTAATAGCAGTCGCTAATATATTCGTTCAATGTATCACTGAAAACTGTAGGTACGTGGATGAAGCAATCTGTACCTAAGGAATTTTTTTACGTTCCTGTTGTACGTATATGGGGTTTTTTGAAAAAAACCTCTGAAGGATAGACATGCTCGATTTGCATTGAAACAACTGAGGAGAAACGATTTATTCTTTGGAATCACAATGAAAATTGTCAATTATCATGGTTTCCGACCCATTCAGTTATTTAATCATTTTCACAGATTATTAATACTGTATATACATATCCAAATGCTGCTCAACCATCAAAGTTTTTAGAATCTAGCTTAACTCTAGTTAGTTCGAAGCCGAGTTCCAATCGCAAACTTGTTGCAATTGCATATAAACGTTTCTCGGACAAATGAGCGCCAGTAGGAGACGTAAGCATCAATATTTGAGAAGATTCTTGAAAATCGTAAAGTTACCACCCTTATACATCCACAGAGTTAATTTACAAAATTTGATATGGTGTAAAGTTATATATGAACCCTTATTATCTTAGTAGTATCACACTCTAGCGGCAAAATTTCAAACCAAAAACAGATCACGAAGATATAACTTTATACCTTATCCTAGGTCGTCTGACGTTTGCTTCCCTCTCGTAACTAAATAAATGACTGTTTGAAAGATGTCAATAGAGCTAGTGGAAGGTTAACCAAAATACATAGCCGATGTGTATCAGAAGTAGCAAAGTTTCGTACGTGCTTACGTACAATTCCTTAAAATGCTCTTCTTAATCAATGATAGTAATTAACAATAATAACAAAAAGTGTGCATGAGTTTCTATCTGCGAAAAAAAAGATACATTAGTATGCCAACCAGTACATATGGAATAGACGCCGATTCATTACACACGGAAATAATGTACTCGTTTTGCGAATTAAGGTGACGACCAAAATATTTGTTTAGTTGAGGGACAATATGACATCTAGTCTAACGCCGTTGTTCACAGAGTAAACGCCACTGTTAATCGCCAATGTAGCGATGATATCTTAGCAGTTACTATCGTGGTGATGTTATTATCTGAACACAACTGCTACGTGGATACTTTCATGACAAATCGTATAAACGGATATGCATAAGCAAGCTTCATCATCAGGAATTTTTATTACTAACTGGTAAAAAGATTCAGTGATATGGAAACTTCACTTCATCTAAACCGTGTCAGCTTAGACGATTATAGCATCTGGTTACTCATCCTTTTCCAACACAGAACAGATTTTGAGTCCACTGAAGGCATTTTCGTGGATATTTCGGAGGCACGAATTTCCTCTTTGTTTGTGTTGTATAGTATTTAAGATGTTAAATCGAGATATGAAATTTCGATTGACAGCTGTCTACACTGGATGAACAGCACACTGGAATGCCCAGCATTTGCTTGTGGGCCAAATCGTTGGGTCTGAAAGCTCAATAATTTTTTAAACTGTAATGTCAGTTCTTACCCTTATCAGCGTAAAGATTGGTTGGATCTACATTCTTATACGACATAAGAACATTATGCTCGTAAAACAAAATAGGATTTAATTCACACGAGCTTTCTAACGAGTAATGACTTTGCATTAAAAAATTTTAAAAAAAGCTCATAATATTATCCCAACTGATCAGTGCGCTAAGAGGTTTGAGCAATAGTATAAAGACAACTTCAGATTACTAACACCGATGATGAAAAAAGGTAAATGTTTTGCGGTCCATAAGTGTACTGCTGAGATACAGTAATAGATAGCAAATAGAGCTTAATTACTGCTCAGGCAATCACAAATTTGAATAAAAAAATTTTAGAATCCAAACAATCCAATAGGGGCATCACTACTTTAGTTATAGAGAGGCGTTGAATGTTATCTGACGCTAGATAGTCTTAGTGATGCAACGTAAACGCAGATCACTCTGCCTAGATTTGCTTATTGCTGAAATGTCCATTGATTAGTTTTTACAGTCGGGTGACAATCTTTTTATTTTAGCAATTAATTACGCCCAGTGTCGATGTCCAGTGTCATCACTTAGTAACAAGTTGTTACTGCAGCTGAGTAGCTTCTGTTGTGTTCTGTATGAAGATGACAATGCCTGTGGGCATAAAGAATTTAGATAAATAACAGGTGTTGCTTGGTCGTTCGTAAAAGATGTGCATACTTACATGGCATACACATGTATATGAGAATTCATTACACATAGCAATCTTTTGAGTTAACGATAATAAGTTAATTTGTAAAACCTGTTATAATCTTATGTTGTGTAATACGGAAGAAACTTTGTTATTTTTGTTGTTTGTTTTAACTATTATCATTATCTGATTGATATTTTTAAGCAATACATGAGCTTCTTGCTTTTGTCATTATGTGCACCTGTTAGCGTACCGAGAATTTTAGGGAAAAAAGACTCATAATGGTATCATGATTAACAAATAGTTTATAAGGCAACGATATTTTGACATTTTAGTAAATGAATACATTATCGTCGAGCACCTACATCGAATTGCTTGCGCTACAGCAATTTGTACATAAAGCTTTGTCATGCACAAAAGATTTTTTTTTCTGCGTTACAAATCGTAAAGGGAATCAGAGCCCCTATCAGACTTAAGTTCAGTATATTCAAATATTATCATTATTAAATGATTAATGAATAGTCACGCCCGGAGAACATTTTTGCATAGTAAAACGGTATTCAATGTATTAGTAAGAACAAATTTTTCCCTATGCCGCTTTTTACCATAATGTCGTAATTCTAGGTTATTCAATTATTTCAGGTATATCTGTAATGAAAGTTAGGAAGCTGGACCTTTTCATAATGTATTTTTAGTACCTGTGTCCTGTTTCACACCGTATAAAGTATCTCTGTTGCCTTTTATCGTGTTTAAATATTCTCTTGTTTTTTTTTTTTGGCTACTTATGTTAAACAGCCCATCCCATTATATTTTTGCTCGGCATTTCTGCCACCGTTATAGACACACGGACATGTCTGTATATATTAAAATTCTCGGTCCAGTGATCCAAATCGATCACTTAAAGGACCTAAATTGGGCCGATTTTTTGTGGATTCCTAAAATGCCTGGGAAATTCTACACCAAAACGAAGCTGATTGGCTGAATACTTTCTGTCGTTAAGCGACAAAGCTTGCTTTCCTCTACGAAGCGTAGTGTTAATTTAGTTGGTCTGCAGATTGTAATACAGACTATTATTATTAGGTTACAGCTGTAGAAAAGATAACATAGGTGATAGCTGATTGCTAGCACATGTTTCTGGTCCATTATAGACAAGCACATTATGTAAAAGTAAAAAGTATTATAAAATTAATTAGCTTTTTGTTTTTACACAAATAAAATGTGCTCGATATCAAACGAGGCACGGAGCGAAAACCGCTTCAGTATCTATGTGTATCGATTGTTGAAGTGTTAACAGTTTTTAAGCCGAAATTGAAGCAAATATTTTTTATATTTTAAAATAGTATTACTAAGTTAAATACGCACCATATTAACCGATGATTTAACCGTTACTTTTTTTAGTAACTTCATAATTTCGTTTCTAAAAAACCTTGCAATGTTTGAGCGAAGAATTGTAACAAATGATTTTTGTATCCTTCCATTGAAACTAAATTAAGAGATTTCTGAAGAGACAGAAAAAAGGTTATAGTTGTATGATTCAAGATTGCTTTGATGCGTATAGCATCCAAATATCGAGCCTTTTTTTTATCTAACTAACTTTTTAAAATGGTTTAATATTGTTAGACCGTGGATGCTTGATTCCTTGGTCATGCCGTGGCTACTCCCGTGTTGATCCTTCCGCAATAATTTCATTAATTTTTTTTCGTAAGTAGGCGACTACTAGGATGAATCTCTTTTAAATCTAAATTTCCAGAAAAAAAATGACAAATCAGTTTTAGGCTGCTTCTTTCATTAATATATTTTATGGGCAAATTTTTTATGGGCCTGCCTAAAATTGTGCCTTTATCGTGATAAAGTTGTAAAATATACTGAATTTTTGCAGAAATTTCACTTATCTTCAAAACGTCTAGTTTGTGTGAATAAGGGCATTCTAACAGTGTAAGCACATCTACTGCTGTTAAATGGCACCGACCCATATTACCTGAAATATAGCTTGCAGCCATTTAGATAAAAAAACGGTTAATACTTTTTCGATAACTGGACATGTATATGTACACCTTATCTATTCGTGTTGCCTTTCCTTGGTTATCCTACTATTTAATTTACTGTAGTGTTGGCGATCCGAAGTGAGCTGACGTGACAACACTATATCCGCCGCTACAAAGATATGTATCTTTAGATAGCTCCTTTGGGTGGCAGCTGTTCATGTCTAAAAAACCGTACGACAAGCCCTGCGAACGTTTGCCCACAGTCCTCTTTCTTAATCGCGCCGCTTCGTTTAGTGCTAGTTAGCTCTTCTAGAAAATACGCGAAAACGACGTAAGCGGTAGAGAAAGAAGACATAAAACTTCGCTGATATTAGTTAATTTATTAGCCACGGAATCGCTGTGATGTGCTGGAGATTCTCTTGCTGCCTATCGCAGCATTTTATCTATACTACTTGATGTGGACATATTGGGTGGATCCAGAGGGAGGATGATCTCGGCGTTGAGACACGCTGTAGCTAATAACGATGACACTTACAAATCAATTGTGAATCAACAATGAAGAAGCGGGAACATTATCAGATGAAGCTGAAGGGCGTCTGCTAATAGCTGACAAATATGCAGTTACATTGGGGTTATCTGATTTTAGCCGCAACTGTAAAAATAATAACTTGGCGCAATTATAACACTACTCGAACCGACGAAGTGCAAACTCGGTGGATTGCGCTTGGTCGTTTTTCGTTACGAGTTCGAGTTAGTTACTTTATGAGTTGGATTTAACCAAGCAGTGATTATAAGGAAATGTTGCCAGGCTAATTTGCATTCACTTATTTCAGTCGAAGGACGACCCTGTATTAGAACGACACTGTTATACCTATATACAACTGTGGTTTAACCTGTGATCTTTTTGATCGCGACAAATATCTACAACGATGGTGGCGTTGTGAATCCTCGAACAAGGTACCTTGATTAGATCAAAGAGTACTTCGAATTGGAAAACCTATTTTCCACACAGAATTTCTGCTTTTTACAACTTCTATCACACGCTGACCAAATGTTTTATTTGTTGAATAGTATTTTTTTTAGAAACTTTAATGGAACGTATAGATATATTTAAGTGTTTTCACGGTGAAGCTTGTTCTGTCGTGTCTACCTCTAGTGTCCTTTACTTCGATCGAACAATCAGTTCAAAAAAATCTTAAAATTGAGTGGATACATGACACTTTAAACTTGGGCTCTCACTCGACTGTTAGCTTTCAGTGAATCTCAGCCTGTAGCTCTGCGCAGTTCTGCCAGGTCATAATCTGTCGTAAATACTACCTGCTTACCTCCAACTAACAGGGTCTTTTTAGACATACCAGCTGTTAGGTCTACATGGCCCGTGTCAGTTGGTTGAATCTAATATATAAAGATAGATCCAATGATAACACATGATTAGATTCAATGACAGATTTGTCCAATATACGATTATCAAGTCTAATTAAATGTGTGCGTATAGGTCCTGATGTCGTCCTATGTAAAAGCCGATTTTAGTGATTGGGTACCAAGCGATCATATGTAGAATAGATTAAGAGCGTTTAATAAGATGAGGTGGGTCATGGGCAGAAAGCCGTTGTTTTTAGATATAGTTGTACCATAGAAGCGCGAAATGGCGGTGTCGGCTTAAACGTTTGCATTATGTTCTGAGCTAATTTGAGCGCGTCCTACTCGCTTTTGAAAGAAGCGTTTGTCGCAGTTGAAGTTTTCGTAAATGGTGCACGCATTTTAGAGTTGCAACAATATCCTTTTTTACGATGCAACAGTTTATGACAACAATGCTCGAGATCCATGAACGACTGTTATACGCTAACTTCCAGATGTACCTCTTCATAAGATTCTATCATCCAACTATTTTGTGGATATTGTGGCTTATACGGTAAAAAAAGTAGTGCAATTGCTACGGATATAACTCGATGTTTCGAACTCGCAGCAGCAGCGCTACCTTTTATAAAAGGAATAGGTAGCCGTTTGATTTTTTCCAACGAGCCATCACTTGTGGCTGACCTTTTCAATCTGACGTTGAAATGATAAATTCGCTCCGTCTGTTTTTGCTTGAACTGTTGTGTTTCTGGTGTCCAAGCGAATTTTCAGCCCATCAAAAGCAATCAACAGTTGTCGTCGCGTATTGATTCATGTTGCTGGTTCACAAGCGACAAAAGCCTGTCAGTGGTATTACCGTTGCCAGCACTACTGGCCTCATTTGGAACAGAAGGGTTTACCAATGCAGCTTGATGCTACATATCTCCGGCTTCTTTGAATCTTTATGCCGTTCGTAAAGGTCAATATACTGCTTTACATAATACTTTGCGTCACTGGAACAATAGGCAGAAGGCCCCGTCTACCGAAATTTGAAGATGTTGCGGGTCATGATGAAAAATGCTGCAACAAGCCGAAAAATCTCGACACAATCTATTTGTTGAAATGTTTGTCTCGGCCCTTGTATAACATACGGATTTGACAATCTAGCGCAATCTGGTATTAGTACGTAGATAGCAATCGGCAGACGTAGATTGTAGAGAATTCCTGCACAGATATAACATCAGTGAATAAGTTTATGATTTCTAGAAATGGTCAATTGCCAAAAAATAGTTACCATTCGGACAAACTAACCAAGTGATAGTCCATAATAGCATGCACGGTCAAGCTTCAATATGATACCTACGAAGTACTCGTTACTATCAATATTCTCAGATTGATTTTCACCTCTTAGGTATAGAAACAATAGCGTTCTAGTGGCTTCAAACTTGAACACATAAAACTTAACCTACATCCGACTAATAGCGAGCTCATTATATGCGTGTAGTTCTATTACAAGAAACCAGCACATCACCTCCTCACGTAGGCATCTCTATCTGTCACAGCGTCGGTGTGATTTTTTTCTAATTATACTTGCATGTGTATATAAGGCTATCATACAAATTTCTTTCACATATTGCTTTGACACTATACTAGCTGAGTATTTCCAATACGTGTCGTATGGTTTTAGTCCAAAGGCGGCTTTGAGTGCGGTAAAGAAAAAGCTAGCATCGAAAAATCCAAACGTCACTTTGCTGGCTCTCCATTGCCTGGAATCAATGGTGAAAAACTGTGGCCATCCTATCCATAAGGAAGTGGCTACGCAAGCGTTCATGGATGATCTAAAGGAGATTTGTAAAGCTACCCCGTCGGGACCTGTCAGGGACAAGGTGCTTGAACTAATACAGACGTGGGCACACGCCTTCCGTAAGGAGCCAGCGTACAGGTGAGAAATGTTCTTCGCTGAATCGGATTCCCATCAACTCTGAAACAACGATCGTATTCGACGTTTCATTGTATTAGTGTATCAACAACAATAACAGTTAGATGTGTTTGTTAATGAAGTAAATTGTTAGCATAGTGTGCTATAATACAGTTATGCAACGAGATGAAGCTTAGGTGCTAAGCCCTGGATTAGTGATACATTTCAATCGTAAAAAAAAAATGTAACGTGTTTCCGAATTAAAAACATGCGAACTTTTTAGGCATTCGTAAACTTGTTGTTAAGTTACACTTCAAGCCGATACACACCACACACACTGTACACACATCCACATACTGCTTTTTAGTATATATATATACACGTATACGTCTTGACTGAACGCTAAAACAGTCAGCATCGTATAAAAATGCACGTAGAACTACTTGACTCCTGTAGACAACGTCAAAGTAGTTTTGAGCGCGTTAAAGCCATAAGCGGGTAGAAATCTAGCAATTTGAAGAACGAAAGTCTGGTGGCTGGCCGAAGGCGTTTTGGTGAGCTACCTAAGCCTAACACAGCTGCGCTGTTTGTGCATTTGAATATGCGATTCAATACTATCTTCTCTTTAGCCTCCTCTTGAGAGTAGCCTCTTTTCGAATTTTCTCTTATCCTTTTAACGTTACGAGAACTCACATTACGTATCTTGAAGGATGTCTCAAAAAAGTTCGGCTTTCCTATTCGTTTTGGTTCCTAAATGATGTCTTAGAACGGATATCTCAAAGTTTGTTCTCCAATGACACTATAAATGAGTTAGCCAAGGAGAGTTACTTGCCTAAGTCGATGAAGCACTTTGTTGGCTCGCGCAGAGTTACCTGGTAGTGCATCTGCTCACAGTGGATATATTTAATAACACTACTTATTAGTTTGAGTTAATTTATAAGAGCACAACGCATTCCGTTGGATTCTGGGCAGTTTCGTCCAATTCTCAGCCCAGTCTTTGGCCTTATCGCTACGAGGGATGATATTATCCGTTAAAACATGTTGCTCTTCATGCAATTACACATTGTTTTAGTATGCATTATATATTCATTGTGTCATACAATACGATTGGCCGAGAAGTATTTTATTTCTTACTCCCATCGAGTTTACACAATTACCGTTTGTATATTTCTCCGTCTCACCCTAATTTCCTCAATTGTTTATCCTAGCTTCGCCACTCTATTCAAATTAATGTTCATAGCACATAAAATCCCAATGCTGTATTTTTATCAAAGAAAAGTTGTCAAAGACAAGACCAATCAGATCGACGTGTACACGACAATCCGTCATTTCTTCAATAGAGCTTCTCTCCGACAGCTCGTTGAGAATTGCGCTGGGACAGAAGCCGCTTGAGGTTTGGAAGCGATACGACCTCGACATATTTCGTTAGTTTAACATTACTCCGGTCACCCATGGGCGATGTTCCTCTTCTGTGTCTTCAGCGTCAGCAAACCGCTAGCAAGACGCATTTTCGTTTTTTGCAAGTAGTGTTATTATTTTTAATTTGAACAGAGACGAGTCAGCTGATATGTATGCATGCTATACGATTGCAATAGAAAAGAGATAAATACGCGGACCGAAGCGGGCTGAGATATTTGTAGCATTTAGCGAACGGATAAAAAACCCGTCGATTCTGTATTGAAGAAGGGGGACCTCCTGTGCTCACATCGGTAATGGCATTTTGGGAATGGGAAAGCAGATGTACTAGTAAGTTACTGGAGAAGTTTTTCTCGTTAGCTGTCCATAACAGCGATACCAATTAAGAGAAGCTGCTTTGCTTCTCGTGACGACGGGAGTATACCTAGGAGGAAGGTGCGGAAAACGTCAGTTTAGAGGAAAATACAAGAAAATGGTGTAGGCTCACCATAGATTGAATGATATGGTGTAGTGATTCGCACCAAGCCGAAAACGCCTCAACTTTGACGCCGTCTAATTCGAATCAGGCTGACAGATGACGACTAATTAGAGCTGTACTTAGACATACGTATATAAGGACAAATACATACACACATATATGCATATACCCAAGGGCCATACGCTCAGACAGGTAATATAAAGACATATATACGCAAATGCACAGGTACACGCTCTATGTCATTCATGCCGAAAGGATTCCGTGAGGTCCGTATTACGGCTTTGTGGGGTTGTCAGAACCATAACTGCCAACGCTGTCTTCTAGCTTCTCTACCTACATACAA
The DNA here is from genome assembly GCF_002532875.2 of Varroa jacobsoni. Taxonomy (NCBI): domain Eukaryota; kingdom Metazoa; phylum Arthropoda; class Arachnida; order Mesostigmata; family Varroidae; genus Varroa; species Varroa jacobsoni. The sequence goes on along the minus strand of NW_019213175.1, from coordinate 33,990 downwards.
GTGTAACGCTAATTTCGTCTACTAATGTTCCTTCCATTAACTCTCAATTCATAGTATCTTTTGTCGAATGTAGCAATGAATAATGACGGCAAGCATAGGAATCATCGATCTGGCAAATTTAAAAAAAATTCAAATAAAAACCAAACCGTTGACTCGAGCGTGACACAAGCTACTTTCGCTGCTGCTGACGATTTCCTGCGATGAAACGATCGAACTTTGTTGGTTGTAATGGATTATGGTCAGCGACAAGGTAACGACAGATACGCGCCCGCTGCTGGCACACAAACGCAGCTGAATCAGAAACAGAAGGAGAAAGGTAATGATAAATCAATACGGGCATGCGTAAGGTGTGCTGTTTCTTGATTGATACCGATTGCAGCCATGCTGGGCCTTTCCTCCTCCTCGAAGGATAACCGGATTTGTTACGGGTCTTTGGACTTTCCCGTTGATCGTCGTCATTTTTTCTCGAGTTCAGCGAATTTTCGCCCATGCCTGGTAGCAAAGCTTCTGGCTTAGCACAGCCAGCCACTGTCGCTGCTACCATTGGGTAATAGCGTTCTATGAGTTGCTGTGTTATTATTATTAGATAAAGGACGTCCATGTTGGGAAGGTCCTTGTTGCGACATAGCACTACTCGCGACATTTCTGTACGGCGCCCTCGTTTGGCCACGCTGCTGGAACAGCCGTTTAGACGTTTCGTACAGTGTAGAAATTGTTCAGTGAAACGTCAGATCGCAACGAGCGTTGGTGCCGACAAGACGCTTCGGAGTAATTGTTTTCGTAGTTGATGCCTCGAGCGCCCTGAACACTAACGATTCGCGGATACAAAAAGAAAACAAAACAGCAATCGATAAACAACAGCGCTAAAGTAAAAAAAAAAAAAGAAAACAAAAAAAAAGTGCAGTACACGTAGGTGATTACGATGGCGCTATCACTTTGTATGGCCATGCCATTCACCGTTGCCCCGTTGTCTGATCCGTATTTCAGAGCTGTGCAGGACACGATGACAATTATGCGAGCGGCTGAAGGTGTAAAGTTTCCGCAGCTTAAGGAGAGCGATGCGATGTTCTCAGCGCAGGTTCCTCCAGAATGGGAAGATGCTAACTGCTGTCACCTTTGTAGGGCGCAATTTTCAACGTTCAATCGCAAGGTAGGTTGCTCTTCGCTGGATGAAGAGCGAAGTACTGCATAGTTTATAGGTGAAGTTGCCTCGTTCTTGAGCGGGTTCATATGCATAGTGTTCCAAGAGAGTCATGTTCTACAGAAGTATCGTTGATGGCGCATGTAGTTGAAGACCGATTTTTTTCTTTATATACGCGACGTGAACTGCTTGTTTTCTCTCTATAGAAACTAATTAGCTTGAAACTAGTATTGTTTGCTACTGATACTCAACGCGAGGCCAGATTTTGGCGACTTTCAGGTAAGGTTCAAAAGGTAAGCAAAGTAGGGCAAGCACATCGAAAAACTGCATGGCTTCTATGGCATATGCGTCTATTCGTATAAACATTTACGCCTACCGCCTTTCACTTACCTTCATCTGGATAGCCTGAATATATTATCAGGATCGCGTCTACTGTAGTTTCTTATCCATATCCGGCGGGAGAACCTCGTACGAATGTCCGCATGCATCTACATTGAGTTTGTTATGCAGAGTATTGAGTCTTAAGAACTAGTTGTTAATAAATAACGTACACTATCGGTGTTCTTCATCGATTACTTATACCATTACAGTTCACTATTAATGCATAATAACTGATTACAAGATTACATCTGTTTGTATCTTGTTACTACGATTATCGATTAAATTTTAGCACCACTGCCGTAAATGCGGGCAGGTGTTCTGCGGCAAATGCTCCAGTCAAACCGCGGCTCTACCAAAGTTAGGCATCGAGAAGAAGGTTCGTGTATGTGACACCTGTTTCCTCGAGGTCTGCCAGGACGAACGAAGCGTCCATTTGAGCTCCGTTTTACGAGGCCCTATGAGTACTATGCAGGGTCCAACGGTTCGAAGTCCAACGAGGGCTTCAGGTCAAGGAGCTGCGACTACCGTTGAGCAACAGACTGTCGCTGCCAAAGAATCCAAACTCAAAGAAGCGCAACTTCGCGAGGAGGAAGAACTACAGTTGGCCTTAGCGCTAAGCCGGAGCGAGGCCGAGTACCACAATCAAAGGGGAACCACTCGCCCAACCACTGTTCAGGATGACACTAATAGCAGAACAGTCGACGATCGGAAGGAGAGCGAAACCCCGACCGCGGGCCACTGGGCAAACAACCACAACAACAGTACCAGCAGCACTTACCCGACAGGTCGGTGCTATGGCCACAGCGGATACAATCGATTATAGGACGCGTAGCAAAACCGTAGTGATATAATGATTGCTAGGAGAGAGCTGTATGTTTTTGTTTAATACGTACGTTAATAGATAAGGGTAATAATAGTGATTATGTGTGTGCCTGGAAAAAGCTCTTGTTAAATGATGATATTTATTTCTTTTATTTGTGATAAGACCCGCTTGTAATGTCTATGCAATTTTTTTCGAGCTCGTTTTAGGGAAAAGCGAAAAATGAGATGGCAATGCAAATGAAAATGTGTTACATCGTATTTCGGAACCAGCAATAGTCACAAAAAGCAAATGACTTCTGTGGCGGGCAGATATAGCGTAAGCGAAATGTAGGTAAAGTACAGAGAAAAAATGCTACCGTGCCAAAAAGAGGTATCGAAAATCTGGCCTTATACCAATTGTATATGTCTTAGTCGTCCAAATTTTAGCTATCTCTCCTAAAGCAATCCCCGCCGTTGTTCGAAGTGCGCATGCCACCGTTGATTTTGGTTATCAGGCCCAATTATAGTCATAGAACTAAGCTCTGCCGTGGTTATTATTAAATGTCGTTATCGTCTACAAACATTTTCGCTTCAACCGTTTACTGATTGTGGGGAAAATAAGCTTCAGGGGTTTAGACCAGATGGATACGGAAGTTGAAGCGAATCCAGCATCAAGTTTTCCTCCAGAGTGGGCGATACAAGTGATGATGTGTGAAAGACGAACTCTCCCCGAGCTCAGGCCGATTTTGTCGGACAGCATCGGGTAGTCGTCCTGGGAATACTCCTAACTACTTGAGAAAGAGGAGGAATGCAAGGCTGACCGTTGAGCTGTACTTTGCGACTCGCCTCGGTCTGGGCTCGCTTTTTGTATGTATGAGATGCTTGATTCTTCCGCAAACAACCTGAGAGTGATTGAGGATAGTTTTCCAGCGAGAATACCTTCTCGTTTTCGTCCTTATTACAAATACTCCAGAGGATGAATTAGTTTCAGAACTTCCTCGTTCAACCGTGAAATGATGAGTGCCTTTTGTTGTGTACTCGCTATCAGCTTGGCCTAGCCCCACAGACCTTCTATTGTATAAACGCGATTTGTGAGTGTTGAAATCGTATGTTTGACTTAATGTACTGTTTCACTCATCTTCCTTCGGGGGATATTGTTCCCTATTGTAAGGGTTTTCGATTCTTCATTTCTGTTTTTTCTTCAAATAAAAGAAAAACGAAACATAACCGAAGGTTTTTGGTGTGTACTTTTGAATTTTTTTTTTTCAAATATGAAGTCCACTTTTAAATGCGATAATAGCAAGTGCAGTCTGCGAGCAGCAGCCAGGCAAAAAGGTGCGCTACCACGAACGTGGTTATTATTTCTTTGAACCGTCATGTAGTGATTTTCGTCCCGTACACGCATAAAGAAAAGAACTTTTGTTGAAAGTAGATGCCATGCGATAGTAAGCGACGGGAAAGAAACAAGCTTTATGCAAAAAAAAACTTGAAAGGGAAGAGTATGAAAGGAAGCATAGTGAAGTCTAGATAAACCGACGTCTTTGCCCAATAAAGCGCAACGCTATATGGTTCCCTAGAATGATTCTATATATACAAAATATGTCAAAGATGTGATTTTTATCACGGTACCTTCTTTTAGGCGTAACTGAGATGTCACACTGGTCTATAGAAGAAAGAGACACGTTAATTGCAACAGAGAAATGTGTTGGTTTTTCTAAATGCATAGGAGGCTTAACTATTGTCGAGCGGATTTCAGCTTCGAGCCAACAGTAGGAGGTAGAAAAAACAACCTTTATCATGTTGGCCTTTGACTTAACTATCCCGTCTGTCTAAAACGAAGCGGTACATTGGTTTGGCGGCCCACAATGGCTTTTGCTGGTAAGCTTGAAGGTAACGAAAATAAAGTGTGAATCAAATATTCGGGAATGCGTGACGTTCCATTCGTAGTACCATCCCAGGCTTTTCGAGGGTACTTTTTTTTTTTGTTAAAATACCGCTAGCATTAGCCAAGAAATTAGAAATTCTGTAAAGGGAATAGCGTTCCTTGAACAAGACCGGCAAAAAAATTATATTTTGCTTATCGAAAATAGAACAGAAATCAAGCAATATTTATGTGCGACACCATATATATATGACCGTATAGGTCAGGTTAACTAGCATTGCGATCATAATGCGATGTTGTTATTACCTCACCTCAGCGTTCTTCTTATTCAGCGGATTCAATTTAGCTCGAATTGAGGGTTCCGTCACAAGTTATATTGGGATTGTCGAAAAGGCACGGATCATTTCAAAACCAAAACTCAAGCGAATAATATTACTAAACTATATGTCCTTTTGATTTATGACATTGTGTAGTTTTTCTCGTGGTATCATCACTGTACAACTTCTGTGTTTTCCGAGCGAAAAGTAGCGACAAGCAACTCTTGCATTCTGCCATTGAAACTAGATTAACAACTAAATAGACGATAGCCTGATATGGCCTAGATTCTTACCGAGTAACAAAAGATTCATGGGGTTTGGTTTGTCATTGTGGAAAGCGACGTCTGTGCTATTTACAAGGTTCACTTGATTTGTTTCAATGGCTCGTTGTTTGTTGACACTAAAAACCCAAATAATCATTTCGCCTAACTGCAGACACTCACAATTTCACCTTCTTTGGCCTCAGTTTAGGATTTGCTGCAAACTATGGACAACTTCATTGTTTTATTACTTGTAATTAACCGCTTGCGACTTCACTGCGTTTCCGTAATGTTTTTCAGGTGGAAATACGACATATTTTTTTTGCGTCACTTCGTGTAATGTCATGTCGTCTTTATCATATCGATTTTATCTATAGATTATATAGTTAAATAACAACTTAAGTCTAACAGTGGATACCTGGTCCCTAGGGGATGCCGCGAATACTCACGGGTTAGTCTTGCAGTCGGTTTGTGAGCTCTTTTCGTAACTGGTTGATCGAGTAGGAGTAGGCTCTTTCACATGGAAATTTTTACAACAAAAGCGCACCAAAATGCATCTTCCTTATAAATCGTCACATAGTTTTTCATGGAACTGGACAGCATTTTGGACAGGCATGTAATAAGCCTGTAGATGTCCTTAAGTCCATAATGTAAGCACATCTATACCTGTTAAAGCTTAACTTTTAAATGACACCAACGCCGACTTATGTCACCCCATTTAGCTAGAAAAATGGTCAATACTTCTTCGACGACCCGATATCCGACCGTGATAGCGCAGTGAGGACGTAGTGGGATAGCTTCAAATGTGAACGTTCGCACACTTTCCTTCGTGAAAGAGCCGTCTGAAGCAGTGTTCAATGACTTAAAAACATACACATAGTTACACGTATAACGTAAAAAAATAGGAATTTATCTTATTTTGTGCTTTTTGCCTCTATTGTCGAATAGAACTAGTGGAAGCCAATGCACCGACACGTAGCGAGTGCGGTTCAACGACAGGATCAACGGAATCCGAGTTAACCCATTATTTCGATCGAAAGTACTGGGATGAGCGAAGCCATCGGCAGGGGGAAAACGATACGCCTAAACACTCGAGTAAACCTCTCGAAGGCGCATTGGTATGTAACTTCCTCAGTATGTTTTTGTTGGCGTATCGCCGTCAGTGTCTATACTATTGCGTACTCTTGTATACCGCAAGCGTATTTTAGGGCTAATTTTACTGCAACAATAACAATTTTTAGCAAATGAATGCTGCAGTAATAACTAGTACGACATATTCTTGTGCGGCATACGTTGGACTTATTTGGATTTTGTTTTGGTGCACCCGCGTGCGGCCAGCCCACACCGACGGTGCCGCTGGTTGGAGCCGATGCCGGAGACAACTTTGAGCAGATGCTTGAGAAGACACTCGACACGTTCGAAGTTAGACTGCGGTCCAACGTCATGCGCGGACGGCCGGTTGCTAATGATTCCTACGTGCAAAGCCTCTTCGTCCAGATCTCGTCCTTACACGCCCGCCTATTGCAGTGCGTGCAAGAAACTGACGACCAGCGCGGTAGGTTATAGTGACCAGAGTCAAACCTGAGAACAGAGTTGATGAAATTGTGAGTTAGTCATTGAGTCACGTGTTTATGAAAAAATCGTCTTTGCTTTCGTGATAGGGCAACGATAACATGTTTGTCTACTGAAGTTAGAAACACGAGGCAGTTTGGTTCGAATCCGGGTTTCGAGTTGGCAGGCAGGGGCCAACCGTCTGAATCACGCCCACCGGCTAAACTGCCGGACGTAGAGCTGAACACACTTAATTCCTGCACATACACACAAAAGAAAGAGGGACGGGCATTCCTACTATTGACATTAGAAAAGAAACTAACGCAAGTAAAATACCGATCCACATGCGTATCCCTTCGATATTCCTGGAAAATGCCGCTGTACAAAAAGGCGATACACAATATTTTCACGCTGACCAATTTCCTCGAACACTGTAAATTACGTATTTGCTTAATCACGACGTGGTTTTTACGTACTGTTGCTGCTCGTTGTATTCATTATAGCTTACTACGAAAGTCTTCAGGATAAACTACAGCAAATTTGGGATGCTCGAGCTGCCCTCGATGCGTTACGAGAAGAGAATCGCGAAGAAGAACGGAAGAGGCAGGAAGAAGCCGAGCGAGCCCGACAAATGCAGATGGCACACAAACTCGAAATTATGCGACAACGGAAACACGTAGGTTTAGAGAATATTACATGGTTTTTACAAACATGTGCTGCTTTGCTAATAGTGTGGGTTAAGCGCTGTACAAGCCCTACAAGAGAAATATGTTCAAAGCTTTCATCAGAATAGTGCTAAGTTTCAAATCTGCGTCTTTGGCTCTCAGCTTCTAATCTCCAATACCATCCTCTGTGATTGATTTTGGCCGATATAGGAGTATCTTCAATATCAACACCAATTAGCGATGTCAAAAATTCAGGAGCAGGAGATGGCTTACCGTGCTGTCGGAGCGCCTCCACCGTCACTTCCCCCCGGTACCATGGCGATTCCACCATCGACAGCACCTGGACAACCACCTGTGTACGCCCCTCAACCGCAATATCCCCCTGGTAGGTTACTACGCATTTAAATAGAACGCTCACGTTTCACAGCCTAAGCTGTTCTCATACATCACTACATCATGCGGCAATATCTTCATCACTTGGCTATTTTAAACCAATCCCGATTTTTTCGTGTCATCTTGCTTGCCAACATTTCACTACTACTTTTGCCCAGAGCGTGAGTCTGCTGTCTGTTTCTTGACTTCAAGTTGACAATAAGATGTATAATATTATGTCAACCTCATCCGTGCTCCTTATAGCCTGCACCAATAATTAACGACGTTTACAAGGCAAATACATCGAATAAACGTATAAATGTACAACAGTTGAAAACATGTTGTTTGTCGGTGAGTGTCTTTGTACGTGTTACCTGAGATTTTTTTGCATCTGATGCAGGAATGTTGCCGCCAGGTCAACAACTTCCCGGCCCTTCACAACAGGTGATGCCTCCTCCAGCTCTTCAACAATACGGCTCACAACCTCCTGTGTCACCTCCACACAATGCAGTCCAATCTCGTATGTATTAGCTTGGATTCGCACAAGAGCCAAACATGGGAATATCGGACAGCTGACCGAAAGACCATAATAACCTTATGAGCATTTAAGTAATCAGTACCTGCAATGGTTGTTCTAGTGGTTAGCTATGCTATAATCATGTGATATGTGGCAGTGAAATAAACTGGTGATAAGTCCATATACGTGTACGGTTTTCACGGAAAATTATATTAATGGACTTCGTTTTATTAAACAGTCGTTGCCTAGGAATCTGACGTCACGTCTTCAATTATATGTATATAGATATATTTTCGCTTCCGCTCTGAATTATTTTGTTCTATTTTATCTATTCAGCTGTTAGCACAGAACCGATCCCGCTACCTGGACCCCACGGTGTCACAGCAGTGACTTCGTTCTACGGTCCAGCGCCTAGCTCTACCGTTCCTCCTGTACCGACGACCGCTGCCCCTGCCCTGGCAGTCGCCGCTGCGACAGGCCAACACCAGACACCAATGCAGACTGTTCAACATCAACAGCCTACTTCAAGTGCGTTAGGTCCCGGCCAGGGACAGCCGGCATTCGAGCCCTATAGCGTCGTGCACACAATATCCCAGCTTCCGGCTCCACCGCAAACGCCTTTGCCTCAGCCGTGCGCACCTCCTCAGACTCCAACTCCGACGCCGATGCAGCAGCAGTTGGCACAGCAACCGCCTCCGATTCAGTCACCTCAGCAGGGCCCACCACAGGAGTTGAATTTGCCTTCGGTGCCAACTCACGAGCCTGGCGGTGATCGACGTCCCGTAAAGCATCATCCGCAACCTGCTGAAGAGCAATTAATTTCCTTCGACTGAGCAGAGGAATGAATTATCGAGGAAAGTGGACTTGGTACCTTGTGGTTCCTTTTGTTGATCGATTGCTTATCAATAAGATCGTTAGTGCGTCTAGTAGCTGCTTAAACACAGCTGCTAATGGTAACAAGCAAGAATAACCATTGAGGGCAATATGTGGTTTAGGGATGTCTGCGGGTAACAAGCCTGCAAATACGATCGAGTTGATACAAGCTGCGCGAAGCCGCCATGGCGGCGTATCGTAGAGGCTCTCTCGCTTGATGACCGGCGGTCCTGTCTGATTAGGAGCATATGTGTGTAATACTTGTCGTATGAATGCTTGGGTAGGAGTTGGTCTCTTGGTCGAACGAATTTGCGGTGTAGGATAGAATAATGATGAGTACACGCAAGCAGAACATATTCACAATAGCCGCGAGTACATTTTTAGATCATCATATTGGGTTGTTACGTTTATGAATTATGCCCATGTAGTATTACCAAAGTATTTAATCGTCCTAATGCTAACAGGAACTACAGGAACGGATTTCGATGCAGACTTTCTTCACAAGCCAATAACTGCTACTGAGGCGCTCCTATTCTGCGCTCAATATAGAACCCTCATCGAAGAAGTTCGGCAAAAACCTAAAAATCCTATTGTCAATGACAACCCGGGCAGAGTGAAACGGCAAAGTAGATAGTGACCCGCCCAGCATGGTGAAGTAAGGAAAAACGCGTCCTGAGAGAATACAATAGGCGCGTTGCTTTTGCTTTTTCAAGTCTTCGGAAGACGGCTTTGAAGCTGTAAAGACCAAGGAGCATTAGGTAGTAATGTGATGACCATTTGAACAGTTTCTGTGTTGGGGCTGACTTCATTCTCCGGTTGCCGAATATGCAGCAGGTATCGAGTTGTGACAAAGATGATATCTGCTTAAAATGGTGGAAATCAGAGCCACCTATTAGGGTAGATTATAAAAAAAAATAGTAAATAAAACTTTCGAAGTAGCAAGAATCAGTAGCCCGCATTGGCAGCCGTTCAATGCAGCACATCCCCGCAATGATCCGCATATAATGTCACTAGCGTTTCGTGTTTGACGACACGAATTTCGTTAAGTCTTGCCGGTTTTCACTTTTAGACTTCCTCTCTGTTTGTCTCTTTTTATCTAGCTAATCAGAACGTTTATATTGATTCTATCAATGATTACCGTTGTTGAGTTGCGCAGCTTTGAGTTATTGTTACCTAACCAAGGGGGAGATAGAATCCGGGATGACATGTTTTAGTATCTGTCTGAAACGGAAGCAATGTAGTGGTTACATGTATGATGTCGTACAGTGTCGTAGAGACAGTCCGCCAGGCGACCTTTTGTGGCCGCGTAATCACCTACAAACGGTCACATGACAAAGGCCGAACAAACGATCGACACAAAGCCGCGGCACGATGGCAGGCCGTCGATCAGCGTGCAGTGATAACATTTTTCGCGACCTAGACAGCCCAACAAAGGACACCAACAATGCCGGCGACAAGCTAAGTTTACGAATGGCTAATTATCCGAAGTTATTGCAGTGGTAGTGTCCAATAAAGTAAGAACAGTATGTGCAACTAAAAAGGTGTAAGTAGCGTAATATTTCGGTAAATGGATTATGATCAAAGACAACGGCAAAAAGAACCCACCTGCTAAAGACACATATATACATACTTGTGAAAAGATTTCATAGGCGGCTGGCAGACAACTAGTCTAGAGGGATATGTTAAGAAATTATAGCAAAGGACCCAACTATAGGAAACAGGTGAACGCAATGAATACTATATACATACTATGGTGATCGATGATGGCCTTGCGATGTTGAAGAGCAGCATGCTGACTGCCGTAATGCTGTCCATTAATACATAGAATCATGATGTTATCTTAAAGGCGGACCTCGGCGTAACAGAAAAATTATGCATCACTGAAAACTAAATAAATATTTACTTGCTTTCCATAGATGATTGCTGGTAATTATCTAATTACTAACTACAAGTATAATAACAATGATAGGCGTTTAGTCCCTATAAGATGTAGTTCAATCTACAATGTGTTTATCACCTTTGACCCCGTATCGACGACATAAATCGGGTGTTATCATACGAACATATATGGAAAAAAAAACAATATAATAGGCTTGTAGCTTTATATATAATAATAATATAATAGGTTTATAATAGGTTAACGGTCTTGTTGTAGCGACTAACCTAGCTTATTTAGAATCTCACCTAGTTTTTACATTACGGAATGTTAGCGCTTTTTCAACCAATATTCTAATAGTATTTTGCTTCAGCTCAGCTTGCTGCGTGTGAGCAGATACATAATTTGTTCAACAGTTCTACAAATGGGTCTTTAAGGACGTGAAACATATTAGGTTTTACGCGATTCCAAGATGCTTTTCTGAGTCTGTCCGATTTCGCATAGTAGATCATCAATACGCAGAGGTTTATTTACCGGGACGACAGATTCATATCGTAGACAGTTTGGTGACTTGTCTGCTTGCTCCGAAGTTCTCCGAAGCTATACCGGTAAACAGTAAATTTGTTTCCCTTGCTGTGCTAAAAAATCCAAACCCTAACAACATCTACACACTTTTTTTAAGGCATGGAAATCTAAGGCGTAGCTAGAAGAACTATTTCAACAATCTTATGGGATTTCAATGATACTTTCGTTCAACTTACCTCTTGGTAATATGGCCCGGTATTGAGAATCTACATAACTTGAAAGAACATTGCGCAATACCAAAATAATACGTATTATACAATACGTAAGTCCATGAAATCAAGGGATGAATCGTAAATGAAGCCAAGGAATAAACGCTCCCGAAAAATCAACATGCAATACACAGATGATTGTTAAATTAGTAGATTTATAAATTAGTAGACTTCATCTTTCAATCAATGGTTTTCATCTCTTCTCGATTGGAATTTGATAACGGTTTTCATTTAACGGTATTGCGGAATGCCTGCAAAGGTGATGTTTCTAGGCTAACAGGTCGATGGCATTTTCTGCTGAGCTGTCTCTATATCTGCTTATTATCTTACCCCCCCCCCATTTGAAGTAGCTTTTTTTTATTAGCCTTAAACATGCCCAACCCAATCAACGGCGATCCTAATTATAGGAAAAGCAGAAAATGAGGATGGTCAGCTCTCGGAATAGCTTTGAACAGCGGTCATTTCGGTAGAAAATAGACGCACGGTTTTTTTCTTCTAACATTTAAAGACCTCAACAGCGCTTGGAAACGCAATTCGAAAGATTTTTACCAACGCCTTTGTCTGTACACCTAAAAAACAGCACGACTAGGCCTTCTTGAAAAACACTAGCTTTACGTAATCTATCCATTTGAAGTGTGTGGCCTACTGGAATGTGCTCCACGTGTTTGCTTTAGAAAAATAACATTGTGCTTGTATTCTATGGAGGTGTTTTATGAATAAGTTCATCGCAGGTTTCGTTCATGGTTTACAGAAGTCTTCTGTTATAACTGTATTATTCGACTAGTCGCGGCTCGTGTCGTTCGCCCGGCGATATCCATCGGACCGCCAAACAGACCCCGTATTGCGCACAAACGGTTGGGTCTATTCAAACACAGGCGGATATTCATGTTTAAATCAACATGAGTAGGAAAAATAGCACCTTGTTGACTTACTCTATTGCACTAGTACATTCTATCCCATGGAAAGGAGATTCCCGCATTGGCTCATCGTTCTGTTGACAACAGATACGACCAGATCCAAAATGCTCACTTGTTTTTTACTCTATCGATGGTGCTGCTCGATCTATAGTAGAAGAAGTAACCTTCTTTATTTACCTTTCGAGAAACTGAAAGGTGATACACTAACGCTCCCTTGTTGTAGCAGGCGAAGGCCCAGGACAGCGAATGGTTTCCAGTTTCGACCTTTTTCTGCATGGCGCTTTTTAACACTGCTCCGTGGACTAACCAGGGGATAGGACTCGATACCATTAACCTGCAGGTATCAAGCCGCAAAAAATAGAGTAGAAGAGGAGTTAGGGAGAGCAGCTTTCGGCTAGGATAGCGTTCGATTGTTGGCACTCGAAAGGACACTGTTTATTCGTGATGCAATAAGCAGGGTAAGCTAGCTATGAGATATCAAAGATGCAGTTGGCACATTGCGCTTTTTCGAGCGGCAATGAGCTGATCTAGTTACTTCGTTACCGTTAGAAACTTTTCCTAGTTGAGAATTTTCGCGAATATGGATTGAGGTGCTCCCCGTCAAAAGCAGGAAAAAAGACCGCCCACTTTGTGACGCTATATAGGTACGAAAACTAAGAGTGATTCTACAAATATTCCCAGGCGCGCTCGCATTTGAAGACGAGGTACCATTCGTTCTTGTTTGTGTTTCATGTGGAGTTATAGCAGCGGCCATAACAAGAAAAATACTAAGCGCGGCTGTGACAGCAGTTGCTGCGAACCTTCTCTATTATTTGAGTTATTTAACTAGGAACTGAATTTTTACGGAACAGTCTTCAACGCATCTTTCCTATTCCTATACATAAACGCGATGAGATTGTACGGAGCTAAGTAGCTTTGAAAAAGTCGCATAACATTGTCTAAGGTAGAATAGCGATAGCTTTACTGTTTACACATTGAAGGAAACGCTTTGAAGGCTTGTCAACAGTCGTACACTTACCATTTACGTGACCTTATTTCGTGTCGCTACGGCCATTTTTGTTTAAAAGAAACTACAAACAAATGAGGCTCTGCTTAGAAGAAAACAGCCGTCTGGAGCAATGATTAATTACTGTAGTAGCATCGGGCGTAAAATTAGAAGAACATTTTGATTATATTGGCTGATATTTTTTTTTTCAGTCATCGTATTAGATCAACCGTTGCCGAGCGACAGCGGACGAAGTCATGCAAACAGTTTGTTAAATCTCGAAGTTAATCAAAGACTTTGTTAATTGTGTTATATTGAACACAGTAAGTTATTGACTAGACACGTGGTACCTGTTGAATTAATTTCAGCTAGCGGGTTGAAAGGGTAATGTCATTTTTTCCTTGCAGTAGTAATAAATGGGGTACGTGTTACCTTCATAATCAGTTGGTTTCATAAAAGCCCCCTAGCTGTTTCTCATATAGTGGGAAGATTTTCATTTCACCAACATTTCGGGTAGCGCTGTTTTGATAGTTAGAGCCGATGCTATAAGAAGCTAAGGATAAGATACTGATGTAAGTTTCACTTACCCTATAATAAAGTACATAGTAAAAACACAGAATTTACGAAATAGCAACCTTTTTGGATTTCTGCGGCCCGTCACAGTGAGTTTGGCATCTTGGTGTCGAATGGCGGACACAGCCCAATCGCTGGGGTGATAAAGACGAAAACTTTGTTCTCATATAATGATTTTCAGCATTGAATTTTCGCGGCTTATATTGCTCATAAGCTTCCTATCACACGTTAGCCAATTGTTTATCATTACTACTCAACCATTAATTAAGCGTATGTCAAGAAATATGAAAATATATGGTAATATTTATATGTTTCAGATGTGTGTTTTCAGACAGAGTAAATGTCAAATCATTTGTACGATTGTTAAAATCCATCACTTTCTTGATCACTATACCTAACTTAATTACACTTTATTACAGTGTCCACTTATTTGGAAATCGCACAAACATGAAAAAACAGCATCACTCATTAGATAGCTATACTAGAGTTCGTTATGTTTTAGATCGGATCTGTCATGACGATGGGCGTTTTCCACCCAGAACTCGTTCGGCAACAGGCCAAGGAAGTGGTCGGAGTTCTGCACGATGTCTGTCCGCGTAAGTTTTGTGTCACGGTCCTGATCCGCGAAGGAGATGAATCTCCAAGCTTCGCCTTCCTCACGGTCGAACTGCGGGACAACCCAGTCCCTCATCTCGCTACGATCGAGGCTTCCGTCCTTGTTTTTATCAAGATAAGTCGTGAAATGGGCCTGTTGCTCTTTAAGCCAGCTATCGTCGCTCTTCTCCGGGCCTGCGACACTTTTAAGATGGTCCATATACTCCTCTAATGAGATGATCTGGTGGGAGAAAAGTGATAATAGATGAGATAATCAAGACGTTATCGTCAGAATAGAAAATAACGTATCAGCTGTCTGGGCCAAGCGTTTTGCCTTGCGGTTAAACAAGGTAGCCTACTATATATGCTGATTAAATAATGAAACAAAAGTAGCCTTTAATAAACGGGAAAATGGGGTTGTCAAGGTTGCCCTTGACCAAAAGTGGCTCGTAGCGATTTTCGGGACTTCCAGGCTCCCACCACGGAAGGCATCATAAGGCGCACACGTACGATCCCAGAGACATAGATTGGGCAAATCGGAAAAGAATAGGGTAAAATTTTAAAAACTCGATGACTGCGTATAATCACCATATATGGTTGTCTTAAACAGACGAAAACGCATTTCGCGTTCTCTATTAAGTTCACATTACGGTCACTTGGACGAGACTGCACGACCGATTTCATATGGCTCGATCTATCCCATATTCAGCTGTTCTAAACAGGAACTCGACAAAACTAAAAACAATGCAGTAACTACCCGACCCAAGACAAGCCGGTATTAGAGCACCAGCATTTCATAGCAAGAAAGTATGCGAAAAGGCTGTCTTCTCACCTGATCATCATCACTATCCATCATGTCGATTGCCTCAGTCACCACGATGTCACTTTTTAATGGATCCTCTTCGGGATGCAGGAAAGCTCTAAACTCAACCTTGCTGAGTAACCCATCCGCATTATCGTCAGCGTGCTTCCAGCGACGCTCTACAAAAAAAACGAGACCGCTATTATGGCGTTTTACACTGTTAATTGTCAGACACCGCTTGTAAACTATCGATTAGTTCGCCGGCATATACCCAATAGAACATTGAAATGATGTATTCCATTAAATTTTCGTTCCACCTGACAGTATATACTGGCATTATCAATTTATTCCGGATGTATCAATGTCCTTTGCTTGACATTTGAAAAAAGTAGGTTTTTTAGGTTTCATTTTCATTAGCAGCAATACTGTCATTGCCTAGAGACCAAAGATTACATCATGTATTGTCTACTGCGTTCTTCGAACCTTACGATGCTAATCTAAACAAAGAGGTCAACGTGCCATAACCAAGTGTCATAAACATGGAGGCACGTAGAAAAACTAACCTGTTCGCACGAGTTGCTCATCGTACTGCTTCTTCTCGTCCGGCGTCAAACCCGCTTGTTCCTCATCGTTGAACGTTACCTTACGATACTCATTCCAGGACAAGGAGTCACCTTGAAGCTTGTCAGCAAAGTATTCCCATTGTCGATCGATGTTGTCAGTCACCATTGAGCCATGAATTACCTGTCGTATGAAAGTAAATGTAGTCAGGTTGTGCTGTACACGAGTCTATAGTCGAACAGTTACAAGCGTATGATCGGTAGCTTCCGTGAAGTGTAGTAAAAGCAAAAAGGACGTTTATTAACTACTGCACGAATGCTTTATTTCAACCATCACTAAATACATTACAAACGTTAGATAGAGTATGTCTCTATCGTTTCTAGATGAATTTCTTCTGTTCTTCATTAGCCGATGCCCTTCGACACAGACGACATCTGATAGAGCTTTATATTGTTTATGCTGAAAACACATGACATATTTATTCCTAAATGTCATCTAATTATAAAATGTACATCATCTTTATTTTATGTCTAGCATACGATTATTTTTTTCACTTTAGATAGCTGCGCAGTGTTTTACGGGTAGCCTTCAGTTATTTTGAGCCAGCTCGATTAGTGCCGACGAAACACAAGACACAATTATAAAACCAACTCAAAAATACCCTATTTAATAACAACGTAAGCATTTTCAATGTACGCCTCTATATACAGTTTGGCGTGTCTCGGAAAATATATGTGCGTGTATATATTCGAGGGCTATCCTATGATAGATGCTCGGAAAGGGGTCGTCTAAGCAAACAAGCTCGATGCTTTTGCTAACTTACGCTATTCCCCTCAGTCTTCAGGTCAATTGGAATGGAAAAAAATCATAACGTCATTTGTTACCTTTAGCCATGTTTTGATTTCTGACGCGTCAACATAGTTATCCTTGTTTATGTCAAGTTTCTCGTCAAATAGTTTCCCGAGAGCTTCTTTGACCTTCTTCGGATCGGGTGGCTGATAGTATTGAGGCGGTTCATGAGAATGTTCATGTTTTGTGGGATCAGCCCCATTAGGTGCCTTCGGGCCTTGGCCATAAACTGTCGTGGTGAACAACGCGGCAACGAAGGTCGCGCTGATTAGAGTCACTCCAACCATCCTGGAAATCACTGAGAATAATATAGGCCTGAGTCAGTGTATGTATTAAACAAGAAATTCTTGCGCGCTGCGTGAGCACAGCCTCCTGCAGGCTAAGAGGGTAGACTTAAGTGCTTAGTACGGTGTCTCGGCCGGCCGAACCTTTGGCCTAAAAAAATCAAGAGTCAGGGTTTAAATTCTGCGAACGACATACTGCACGACAGGTACGACCAGATAAGTGAAACGATTACATGCTTAACCAAGTCTATCAGGATAACAATGCTGAGCCTGATATCAACAGACGCAATCGATAAGCGATCAGCTTCTAATTTCATCGTATCTATTTGCTGTTAGATCAATAGATCAGACTTGTAACGAATAGATTCTGCTTGTCAGACCCCTAATGTTAGTGTGCAGCGACGTAAAGAGGCAAAATCATTAATTTTTGGCAACACCTAAAAAGCGATTGGTCAGGCATCCTTTGTAAACGCTGTCATACGTGGACAACGAGCGGTGTTCCAGATACGCAGCCGTGTTTAGCGGCAGATGAACTGAGACTTTGCCATGTGTATCTTTCGCTGCAACTTCTTTCCGCACGAATCAAGACTCTTCCAATGCACTAGATACAGGTTAAGAAAACACCTCTGGAGCGCTAATTATTTCAGTTTAAAATATTTCTATAAAATAGTACTCAACAATTACTTTGTCGCTACGCTTGGTTAATCGCGACAAATCATCTTTGTAAGCAGCCAGACTGGCCTATGTAACCGGTAAACTTTGCATCCACAAGAAGATGTCTCAGCTATATACGTTTATGTATTGTAACTAACACAGCCTGCGAAGGCCCGAAACTTCAGCAATAGTTATTATATCCAAGCTGCTGCAAACAAGTCTATAGCCTCCATTAGAAGTGGAGTCTAAGCGAGGACCAGTCGACATTATCAGTCATTGTAGGTTCAGGCTAGGAGAATTCTGGACGGCGTCACTTGACCTGTATGTAAGTAAAAAAATATTGAGAAGCACACAAATCTGCTACAACTATCATGCATACAATTAGAGCTCTAACAAATATACTGGTAGCCTCTACTTTAAAATCAAACGCCCACAACTAACGAATATACGAGCATGCTTGACTCGAACGAACCAGATATTACAGCTACAGAGCAATATATTTTTACCAGTTCTTCTTTATTGTACTATAGTGTCAAATCTTTTCTGGGGCTGTGCTGGGCAGGGTCAGGGTGCTGGCGGCAGAATGAGGACTGGCAGTCATCATGAAACATTATCCTTTTACAACCCTTCTGCAACAAACGGATCTACGAAACCCGGCAATCATTATGCCATTATATTTCCAATAATAAAAACATGGCGAGGCTAGCAAGCGAGGATCCTATCGCGTCCATTGCGATCAAGCTTCGACTCTATTCCCTACATTACCACAAACAAGCTCCGCACGCAAACAGAAAAACACAAGACGCATGCCTACACTGATAGATCTTTCATGTAATAACACTATTATTATTTTAGCGCGTAGCATCTTGTACAACACACCATCCAGGACTACGTTGTGTTCAATAGATCTGTCAATTTTGCCAGTCAGTATACACTAATAAACGGAGTCCTGCACGTACATCCAATTGGGAATACAACAGACACTAACCTTACACGTCACCGTTGATGCGAAAATCAGGGAAAACGTTCAAATGTCCGATCCTTCAGATCTACCGTCGCTAAAGTTAACAATCGACAGCGCCAAGTTTGGCTACCTAACTCTCTCGATCCAGGGACGAGTAGGAAACACCGGTTTTCTATGGATGGACAGTTGTCCTTCAAAGTTTACAACTGCAATAACAACGGCTGCATCAGCGACAGCAGCTTAGCGACAAGAGCGCCGTGGAGCATTCGGGCCCTAACGTGGTTCTGCTAGTCGCTCGAGCGTCGCTGGTACCGATTGGATCAGCGACTCGTTGGCGTTTTCCACAGCTGGTCGCCGGTGGGGCCAGGCGAGGTTTGCTCTGGAGTGCTTGCCTTCGACTGAAGTCGGTGCTGCGACGCCGGCAAGCACCATTCATGCTCGCAGTTTCAACAGTGACTGCTCCGAGGACTCCGTTAGCAAAACAGTCGCACGCTTTGAAGTAACAGGTCAGACCAGACTAATCATCAAAGGGGCCGCAACCTAGTGAGGGTGGCGCGACGCGATGCTGAATGAAGGCTGTTTAAGTTCATAAATATACGATCGCGGAAGAAGACACCAATATAAAACAAGATAAAATGCTCTCATGAATACCGATTCCATTTTAATAATCCTATTTAAAAAGGGAGGACTAGCTAAGAAATAATTGTGAAATCGTTAAAGATACTAAAGTAACTTTTCGAGGAATCGGCTAATAATAATAATAATAATAACAATAATAGTTTTTTGAAACATAATTTTGTAAATAAACTGTTTGAGTGTCTTTTTTTAGGTTATGTGTTGATGCAATTGAGGATCGAAAAGATGGTACAAAAGCTGGCGATTAAAGAGCTACGGTATATTTAGTTATATGGGAGCGCTAATGTGGGCTCCTGGTCAGGGCTTTGGTCGTACTGTCGTAAATTCACTAAACAAAATAATTTTAACATTGTTAAACTAGTGAACCCTTTTTTACCTTTGTCTTTGAACCTTTAAGCGCTATCAAATTAAAATTAAACCTTTGCATCCGCTTGTGTACTCAGTCGTGCTTGCACAGAACCTCTTTATGTAGTAGGTCCTTTATGTAATAATATAAAATGGAAAACAGCTTAATATATGACTAATTACCGGAGTAAAAGTACTTCGTATAAAGTAATATTTTATACGAAGTATTTTTAAACAAAATTTATTTATTCAATACGTACAGGGGACATTCAAGAGGTTGTAAAGGGCCCCATGGTAGACAAAAAATATATCTCCTAATGCAACGCTTCTTCTCTGATCAGAAATCATAAATTCAAATCTAAAATACTGCAAAATCTCCCCATCAGTTGTCATTCAGTTATCCAAGCTACTAAAGAGTAACTTATTGTTATAAAATGCCTGGTTGTGGTTTACTTATATTCTAGTTTGGATATAAAACATGTTCTTCCATAGGCCTCCATTTGACTGCCGCAATACCACGGTAATAAGGACCCTGGACTTACCAGAGAATCCAGGACTATAGGGTCTCACATTTTATCTCTAGATGAGACTCAGTGGTTCTTTTGACTTTCTAATATCAATGCATCCCTTAATTTCGTTAGATCAGCGTAAATGTCATTAGTCTTGCTTATAGATGGTTCTCACCAGTGCCCTACGCGATCGGCGTTCCTCGTGAGTGTTGGTGTTGAAAGGATTTATCTTTGTGTAAAAAGATTTTCGCTATGAGTCTGCAGTATCTGTGTCATTATTAATAAAAAATATATTCTATACTAACTATATAAAAACATTTGTCGGTAGTCTGAAAAATAAAGCACATAGACTGTAATGAAGCTGCGCTTTTCGGCGTTCTTTTCAAATGCATTAGGTTTAACTAGCGTTCTATTTTGAATAGAAAGTCAAATTGATGACGATAGTAATAATAATAATAATTTGATTATCGAGGTTGACTAATACTTACCACGATAGTTTCTCTACCTGCACTTCTGCGAACCGCGCCGCTAGTGCCCAAAAAATTTCTCGTGTGTTTTCATTTACGCTACACGTTTTTCAGGGTCCAGGTGTTACCTGCGGGCTGCATAGATATAACAAGATTGATTTGTAAGTTTAGCACCTCAGTGTCGCTTCACCCTCTTAGTAAACGAGCTCAGACAAAACGGGGCCTACATTACAACTACGCCGACGCTGACAGGCAGTGGGAAACGTCGCATCACCAAAAGAAAAACAGAAACAGTACGATGAACGCAATGGTGTAAAATCTATGGATCCATAAGGATGTTTTCCGAATACGGTTAAGCAAAAAGAAGTCAAGTGGAAACCAGGGAGGGTCTTAACCGGCTGAAAGGGCTTCGGCTCAAGTGCATTGTTATCGCACATATAGAAATAGCTGAACTAATGAATTTACGTAAGCTTCGTTTTACGTGGATATCCAGAATCATGTAACAGTTGAGCGCCTTGACTGCGATCAGTGGGTTGGCTAAACTATATATGTAGTAGGTATCTGCACAAACCACGCCATCGAACCATTCTAGCGCGAAAAGACATCACACGAAAGAAAGGGTCCTTATGCCCCTGGTGGTGAAGCTAAAGAGGGTGATTCTAAGGTGAGCAGTGCTGTTGAAGGGGCACTATTTCTGCCTTGCAAGGGGCAATTCCTCTGTTCATGAATCAAATAAACAGCTTGTGTTACTGCTTAGATCTGGCGGATATAAAATAATAGTTATACAGAATTATCTATGAAGATCCATCGCTAAGTTTTCTCTGGGTACACCTCACGGAAATAAAATAACGAATATAATGACTTTCTGCACAGGGGATTCTTTGTCAATTGCATTTTTACATAATTCTGTCATGTGGAGCATCCTTGAGTGGCTGCAGTTATCCATATTATTACAGGGTCCCGGTCATTCAAAATTATAATGTTTACAGTTAGCCCGTCCTCCTTGCCAAATACGTGCTATTCTTTGCTAAATCAGACTTTTCAGATGCTATCAACTTAACTACATCATAGAGCACGGGAACCTTATCCCATGTTGACCCCAATCGTCGATGTAGCGACCGCTCAAGCGAATAGAGGAGACATGTTCAACAGGGCATGTCATTAGAAAGGGAATTATTAGGACGAGAATAAAAACTTTATTCAGTAACAAAACGAAGACTTCAGGGGGATGAAGCAAAGTTGTGATTGCTTTACACGTTTACGAGTCACCTAAGTAAGCAAAGCTATTACATATGTACTGAAACTGAGAAAATCGATAGAAGTGCTAGATTTTAATGATGATGCACAGAGTGAAACAAGGTACTCACCAATATTGGGCATGAAAACGGGAGCGTGTTAATGAACCGACGAGGTAAAAAGCTGGACTGCTAATACGCAACGCTAATCTAACAACAAAAGTCATAACATTTTGATATTTTGAGACTATTACACTAGAGGGGTAATCGATAATTGCTTTCGTCGCTAACATCGAAGATTTCGAAGCTCGTTGGAGTTATATTCTCTTATGCCTATTTATGAACAGTGAAGATACCCTTCTTCAATTCAATGCAAACGGGATAAAAACGATGCTCAATCTAGTTTGTATATAATTTATGAAGACCTATTGTAAGGTCTCCGTCTGGGACATAAATAAGTACATAATAGTCATCATGTATCGACACGACAACAACAACAGTGCAGCACAAGGAAGTACTTTCGACCTTAGCTGACTAGGTCTACATATCGCTTGAACACATAACGACCATGGCCTCCTTATTGTCAGGAAATTTACCATTTCTCTACACAATATCTCTGTCGTTTAATAACGCTACCTAGCTCTAGCATAAAGTTGTGTAAACTTTTTTATCGTAAAATTCGACAACTACAGACGAGCTCAGATCGAAATATCTACTAAAGATCTACGTTTTGAGAAGATCCGTATATACTATACTTCTGCTGTTCAAACTAGTCAATATGATTGCAAGTCAACCTGACTCATACATGAAAGTCTGTCACGTCGTTTATGCTGTTTATTATTGGTTCGGTAATGCAACACCTACAAGGTTTTTCTATGCCACGTTTCGATCTCTTTTGCACGTGTTGTCAAACAGAAGCATTTGCCATATCATGTCTGCAATCTGTACAACCTTTTGCAGTGCTGGCAGCCAATAGTTGTGTCGATATCGTGACCTGATGACGTGGCATCAAGGGAAACGTGCGTAAGAGCCCACTGGTAGGAAAGGAAACCTTTGACAGCAGCCTAAAGGACACCAGTCCGCATCTATAGCTAGACAACTACGCTCGCTATTTTTTTTTAGATAAAACAGTAACCAAATATAGGCACTGTGTATGGCCCTGTGCACTGTTCTATTTCCAAACTCAGTTTAGCTTTGAAATACGGCACAAGAAGCGTGTCTGCTAAACTGTAATCTACGAGCGGACTCCCAATGATCGGATGCAGTATCGTGACAGGCTTTATTCGTGCTTGGAAAGCCAAGTCTTAAACCAGTGGGAGGGGAGCAGATAAGTCAGAACGTCATTTCGTGAAGAAGACCACGTTTCGCTAAGCACTGAAGATTTCGTTCTGAAGACTTTTTGAGCACTGACAATGGACAGTGACGCCACGAAGGACCTGCGTAGGAAGAAGGACGTAGAAAAGAGTAAGACGATTTCGTGTTATTACCGAGGCGGATATATGTATCTGTTCTTGTGAAGTTAATTGTGATCTTCATTACGAAGTCAATTTATGCATATTTGCACCATACCTAAACGCTCCATGTGATTTTGGTGCTTAATGTAGGGAGAAGAAGGGCTGGTCATCGTTCTTTGTTGCAATTTTCTTAAAGATATTGCACTTCCTTATGAAAGGAAAGTTCGTAGAATTTTCCGGGGTGCCTGTCTATGGCTGGCTTTTTCACTTTTACGTTTAACCTGAAGCGATAATTATTTTCATCGACTTATTAAATTGAGTGGCTGATTATAACGGATGTTAGAAAACTTGGATTGGTTAGGCTTACGTGACTGGGTCTAGTGCGCGATTATGGGGATGACCCAACGTACATCGTATTGAAATTGACGGACAGCCAACCACCTACTATCCCTGGAATAACCAAATTCTATCATATCACAATAAACAAATAATTGCTTTGAATGCGAATACAAATTCAAAACGAACGTTAGAAACAGTAGTCGGTCAAACCATATACCCTATACCAATTCGTCCTTTTTGTGCTTATGTCATTCCATAAGTTAACGTAACTTCTACGCAATAATTGTATAAGAGTTTGCGAACAGACTGTGGTATTCGCTTTTCTATTTTTGATATTTTTAGTTTTGTCTTTTGATTTCGAACAAAGTTCTCTAAATGAAATAAGCTATTTCTTCACACAGTTTCAGCCATTTTTCTTGTGCTTCAATAAACTATATTTTACATTTATATGGCCATAGGAATATGCTAGTATTTGTTGCGTGTGCAAGATGCAAGCACAAACGAAAAAGACCTTGTCACCTTATTATTATTGTTATGCATCTGTGTAGAAATGACTCTGCGTTCGTATTTCTGTAAAAAGATATTTAATGTGCTATAGCTCTTGATTTACATTAGCCGCACTGTCTTTCTGCTGTTAGCAGAGGCTATTGAGCTCGTACCAGCTATGCTTGCTCCGAAGACAAACGTACGTAACGTCGTTATCACTATTCGCTGTTACTGTCTTTCGTTTACTATCTTCTAGTCCGTCGACAGCTTTTCGGGCCAAATGGGCTGCCTCAAACCCCGCATAAAAAACCCGTGGAGAAGATAACGCTATGCAAATTCGACAAAAACACGACGTATGCTGAGGATAAAATGCTCCTTAAGTCATCAAGCGACTTCTACAACAAGTGGGGTTTTGACCCGAGCACTGAAGCATTCGATCCGAACAGTGACTGGCTATGGGAAAAGCTAATAATGGAAGGTTGGTTCACCGTAATTTACTTGTCGCTGGTTTATTTAGAAATAGACAGGACGGAATAAGGGTGGATGCACTGGAAGCATAAATCCCAAATGTGCTAGGCGTTAGATCAGGTGCCTCGAATACGATAACAAACGTCGTTTCGTCTTTACAAAGTCAGCTCTTTCGTGATCCTTTTCGTTTGTTTTTAGTTATGTATCAGGCTTAAATGTGAAAAGACATGGCCAGTGTAGCCTTCATGGCCGCAGGTCTGAACCTAACCTTGACAACGACACGACGTCCAAGCTGTCGGGTTAATAAAAGGTGCTAAATTAGGCATATAATTGGTTTCCTCCATTGTAGACTTTTCGAAAGTGTTGTTCTGAGGCATGTGGTTATTAACGTTATACCGTTTTGTAAATGCCTTATTAGCTCCATAAGGACAAATAATTTTAACATATATTCGTCGCACCCCGTCTGTAGCGGTGCATTTTTTGTCCTAGTGAGTCTTAGTCTTTTGTTCAATGGATCTTTTCAGATGGAACTGTTAGAAGCGTCGTTAAGTTAAATCCACCGCAAGAACCCGGTCTTCCTACAGACAATCCTATTAAGGATGCTGTTCATGAGCATTCGACCGAGCTTCACAATAATCGTTCGTTAGATCATAACCTTGCCAAGCTATTTGTTGACTTAACGCCGGCTGAACTTTGCAATAATCTCTCAAACGAAAGTGCTGATGACATCATTATGGAGAGGTCAATGGCACAATTGAGTAGCGATTTGGATAATCAGGATATCGTTCGTGCAAAATTAGCTGGACCACGAGGTAGTCTCCCAGATGACCTCATTAGAGAAGCCTTGCAAATAATGTCAGCCGGCACACGCTGCGGAAGTTCTAGTCTTAACGTTATTGAGCTATCCCCGTACAAAATCAGCATCTTCAACCGTCGACAGGGCAAACCTAATGAACTAGTCGGCATTTCACTGACACAATCTTTGTTAAAGCAATTCGCCTATCCCGATTTTTCGTGGAAAAGTCACGATTCCGTTCGAATTCAAGACGATACCGTCATCATCGTCAAAAAGTTTGAAAAGTTTATATTCACGGATACTATTCAGAATATGCGGAGAGACGGTCCCTTGGGCGTTGCACTAATCAAAAGAATGAAACAAATGTGAGTCGCATCTTTACGACAATTAAAACCCATAGATTTTCTATAATTTCAAATTTTGAAATAACATTTTTACTCGTTGATTAGAAAAAATACTCCTATATTCCCTATGAGCATATATATGAGCTCTAAACGAGCTCTCGGACTGTGTAACTCGTGTGACTATATAGTAATAATTATGGCAGCTGCCGAAATTCAAACAGTGATTAACAAATTTTTGTAACATAAATCTATCAGATGCCCTCGTCAACCAAGAAGTTTATATTCGAGGCGGGGTTCAGCTCCGGCTATTTTGTTTGTTCGCTGTTAATGTGTGACAATATCCGAACCAAGCTGCATCGTCCTCGTTAAGAGACTAGCGAGAAATCATTCGCTATAACCTCTTGAATAGGAAAACACCTGAAATTCATGTGAGCCCGACGATATGCAGGTGAGTGACAATTTCCTTATCTTTCTACAATCTATTTTGCCGTTTATTTATGCTATTTAGCATTTCGCAGTCATACGATTGAGGTACACGTCTTAGGACTGAACAGCATTACAAAGCACAATATTGTATAAAAAATATTGTGGTTAGCCTTAACCATCGTGATAATCCGTAACCATAATCGATAATTATCACGATAATTGTGATTGGCCACTGATTAGCCCACAACTGGTATTTGCGATTTAAACCAATAACTAATCATCGAGCAAAATCGTTCGAAGGATGGCGGCGACAGGTTCGAACTTTTCAAATAAAAGATTGTTGCTGCCCTTGCCAAATTCTCTTTATATCGCTAACAATGTGATCTGAAATAGCGAAATATAAGTGTCATTGTGTATACATCATTTTTATCTGTTTTTAGAGGGGATAACCAACCTATCTGTTGCAGCTGCAACAAAAACATTTTGCAAAAATAAAGTTCTTGTAGCAATATTCGTATGAAGTAATGCGGATTGCCATAAATTATTTTCCGATTGCGTACCAATTGTTAACGGAATTAAAATATCTTGCCTAAAAGGCTTGTTGAATTAGACAGTTCCTAACGTAACATGACAAACCGCAATACGCGCATATTTCATTGTCTAGCCGCCAGAGGGCGCACACAGGTATTGTTGGCGCATGCCCAGCAAGGTTTGTATGTTAGGCTTTATGGCCGCATAGCTATCTTCGCCAGAGGTGGCAAGGGAAGCCTGAGTCATAGTTGCATGCCCTTGCCACATCGGGAAGTGGTTCGGCTGTAACGACAGCGCAGAGGTCCAGTTTACCAGACACGAAACGTTGCGCCAGTCTATTGAAGGAAACCTGCTGAGGGCGTGCTTTGTGTAGTTGTGATCTATCTCAAAGAAACAAAAGACACAATTGGCTCACTATCACTGCCGCGACAGTATGAGGACAGTTGTTCGATGCGAAATTAATTGATCATACTTCCTCTGTGCATCGGATAGGCATATACAATTTTACGTGGAGATACTGCATCGGCCTTATTAACTGGCAGTCTCGAAATTAACACCAGATCTAACCTGTGGTCTATTGCTTACGTAAACAGTATTGCAGTGTCAATGATGGAGTGTATGTGTAAATAAACGATAACTGGGAACCACACAAACTGGAACTCGAGTGATTTTGTGACGAATTATTTTCAGCAGTGGTGGACTATTTACGGCGGCTAGTTGAGGGCTAAGGGCGTTTCGTTAACGAATAGTGACGAGGATTTATAGCATTGCAATCATGGAACATACCAAAATCGATCTGGTTGGCCGAACAAATGGTAAGTGAATATCATTTATGCCTATAGTGGATTCACCCGAGCATCTATTGCTCATAACTTTTTGTGGATCTTAGTGAGTTCTACGAGTTTTGTTTTAAGCAACTCTAAACTAAATAACTGATTAAATAATTGTCAACGACCAATTGACTCGGCTAAATTTCAGACCAGTATCGAGAGTTAATTTTTGTGCAGGAGGGTTTCGTACCCAGGAATTGCATGTGTTAGAACTCTTCTCTAGATATACCTGTTAAAAAATAGAAGGAGATAAAGCTCTTGTCAAGTCTCCGGAACACCGAATCGTGAATAAATCCTGTATCATGTTAGAACTTCAGTACTGATGTCTAAATATTTCATTTAGCATGTTATCGTGGTGGTAGAAGATCCAAAAGAATTAGAACCTGTCAAAACTTTATTTTTTTCTCATTTACTGGAAGAGAAATTGACTTACCTCGCTTTTTATATCATGTTTTTTTTCTCTTTTTTCCATTAGCTTATAATCTCGCTGAATATATAATTGTTCTAGCAATATTTCTATAAAACTAGGAAAATGTGTTTCATCTATGCTAGATCAACTTTTACGTATGGAACAGATAAGAGAAATGTTTTGGGTGTGTACCGCTGGGGGGCCTGTTCGAGTTTCCATCTTTTACTATTTGTTGTGAAATTTAGCTTGGAAGCCCTAACGTACCTTTTGATTTAGGCTATGTGCTGTATTGAATGTAATTTGTGGAGTGCGTGAAAACGAGCAGATGAATCTCTTATTTGGGTTATGTTTTCACACATAATCTCGGAGTCGTACTATAGTGAAGTGGCTGTATGAAATAACGTTAGTTACTTTTTCTATTGCTGTACCAGGAAATCTAAGGAAGCAGAAGTTAGAAGTTTCTCAGTTTTAGATAAGAATTTGCATCAAGAACTATTAATAGGTTCCTGCTGTATTTTATTATGAAGCAAAGGTGTTATGTTTTTAATCTACGAAAGCCATGATGAAGAATATTCTATTTGTATGTTACCTCTTTGCGATTTTTAGGCTATTTGTATTGAAGTAACCTAAACTTACGGTTGTACCTTGTTAAAAAAAATATCGGAAAGACATCTGTTTTTTTTTACCAGATCAGTCGATCCGCGTTCGGCTCTCTGGCGCTACGCTCGTATGCCTGTCGACTGTTGAAAAATTATATCCCAGAGGACTTGAGCTTTCCCCTTTTAGTTTGCAAACGCTTCGAAGTACACGAAGTTCGATCCTGTATTGTTGTTTGGGAAAAAAATAGAGTACCAAAAAGCATTCTCTGTCGGGAGGGAAGGCAGATACTCACAGGATGCCAGGCCTTGAATCATTACCGAGTATGCAATAGAAGGCCAGCGGTTTCGCGATGGACGAAGAAAGCTTTAAAGACAACCCTTGCTCGCTCTCGATATTTCATAGCGAATACAATCGCCGCAAAAGCAAAACTGCATATGCTAGAAGTCATCATCAGGGAGCTCGCATGTGTCATATAGGATCATTTCGAAAGGCCATTGGGAGACGGGATTACAGGCTATTTAGGTCAAAGGGTACGATGACTAATTCATGCAATAAGATACACAATACATTTCATGTACAAAAAGGTCTGAGCTGTAAATGATCATTAAATATGGATCAGAATTACGCCCAAATGTAGCTCAGGTAAATTCGTGTCTGTCGAATGAAACAAACACTAGCAGACTTAAAATCAGGGATTTATATAAATTGGATTTAAAGGGAACATTCAATTCAAGCCGTATACGAGACAAATAATAGAAGGCAATATGTAAAATTTGTAATCCAGGATAATGGAGTTCTACTTAAGTGTAGTGCTAAACGCATATTGCATCTAAATCTTCAACATTTCATTGTCAACTTGTTTAATTTCCACAGCATCATGTCAGTGGTGCATTCACTTAATTTCCACATATGATCCACAAAAACTCAATAAAATCAGTCATTTCAAATTTACGACCTGTTAAATGTTTAGTTTGGGTATCATGTTCGGTATTGCCGTTAAGCCTTTCACTAAACAGAGGGCTGACTGACGGATTGGCTAGCTCCCAGCCATCTCGAAATGAACCGTCTCTCTATCTACCGATGCCCTCTGGGTTAGAACCTAGATCACAATGTATCCCTAAAACTAAAGCACAAATACATTGTTTACCCACTAAGATATCATCACGACCCGTTAAACCAATGCGTTCAATCAAGGACCTTTCCTTTTCTCCATGAGGACAGAAAATTACTCAAAGCTTATCACAGTAAGGAGACTCGCCAGCAGTCTGCTTGGGCGTACGCAGTCCTCTTTGGGCTAATTTTCCTGTTTATCTTGTGATTTTTGGGTTTAACTTGATATTGTTGGAGAAATGAAGTTCATATCCTAACAAATACTGCTCTTAAACTTGCAACAATTAAACCAATCGTTCAATTGCTGTCAGTAATTTGAGTGGCAGTCAAAAAAGAGAAAAATGATCGCCCAATCAAAGCCCACGGGCTAAAGATCCCCATGCGGCTGCTGAGTGTGATAGAAATGATTAAAAAATATCATGCTCAACGCGTTAATCAGACGGCAATATTTTTTCCCATAATTACTCTTGTGTAGTTTAGCGCATTACGTGCTACACAATCGATGCGGGCAATTAACAGGCGCAGTTTGGAATATTGAAGGGAAAAGCCTTGTGTAGAATATGCGTATAGTTATAGCTATTTGTTTCTAACAGAGCGATTTTTTAGGGTAAATCTGAAAAAACTGTTCAACAACTCGACGCATTATATGTAGACAGGATAGATCGTTTGTTCCCAGAAGTTGTTAGTGCGTTATCCTTTCTTATGCGTATCTGAGGGAAATAGTCTCCGAGATGATTCAGTTGTAAAGTATTCACATGTTAAACATAAAGAAACGTGATGAAATGGCCTAAATTCGAAATTGCGCGTAACCACACTTAGTTTGATGCAGAAGGGGGACGAGCTTTCCGAAGTACTACCTAACTTAATCTAAGACATTTAATTATTTTACAGAAAAATGGCCGCAAACACTCCGAACGATCATTAAACTAGATATATAGCAGTAGTTTAAAAAGTATTTACCGGGAATCACCGAGAAATACTTGGTTGAAGTGTTATCTACCAAATTTATGTATCAAATACTCGTAAAGTTCTGTATAAGTAGTGGGTGATTCAAAGTTGGCGGTGCTATAAGGCATCTAAATCCTGCCAATTTTATTGTAACTTTGTTATATTAAATTGGTAACAATCTTCGGCTGACCTTTTTATGTCTATTTTGTGTATTTTAATTAGTAGTTTTTGTTGCTACTGCTTTCTTTTGAATTCCGTCACTAATTCAACTTATCTATCTTGTCGTAGTCCGTAGGAATCTTTTTGGTACACTTCCAACCGACTCCAGGGCGTCCGTACCCGAGCGAATATTTAGTGAAGAAAAACAGAAAGAATTCTTTGATAAATGGGGCGTAGACGTACGCAACGACTCAATCGACCCTAACAGCCGTTGGGAATGGGAGCTCGTCGAGTTTGAAGGTTCGTATTAGTATTATTATTATTACCATCATTATTATTACTACTACTACTATTTTATTTACAATATCATTATGGGTATAGTAGTCGATTTTTATTAGTTATCCAGTACTCATCAAATTATGTAGCGTCCAAAAGACTCTAGACTTGAAAAATATGAACTACTCTAGACTGAGAATCAGCCAAGGATCAGAAGCTTATATTAATTAGTCTATACGTATCATTGTATTGCAAATACTGTGTGCGAGACTGATAATCGAGTGCCCCTATCATAGTGTCCCTTTATTTTGCCCCTTAATTTAAAAACACGTCGACTCTGTGCTGTTGTACTTGCACTCTCCGTGATTTTGTCGAAGGCCAACAAAAAAGACAAAGGTTAACTCGATCTGGAATTTCTACCTTTGATCTGAACTGACGTGGTTCCAGGGTTGATTCAGACATTAGCAGCTGCTTGTGGCTCTTTAGCAATTTTTTCATTCAAATATAACACAAATATTTCACGAGGTACGGCGTCAAGTCGACAGTTGTTTAGCTTCAAATTTGAGCCAGCTTCGAAACGCTAATTTGCAAGACATACGAAACCCAATCGACCGATAAAAAACCCATACGATCTATTTTATCACAGATCTGCCTGATGCGTTTAAACGAATGGGAGGATGCCGGCCGCGGCGGTATTCAGGAACCAGCGTCGGAAGTGGAGGCGATGTCTGCCAAAGCCGGAGTGGCTCATTCTCTATGCCAAGCGTCAGCGACGAAGGTCGAGCCCGCGGCCCACGCAGTGAAGGAGTATTAGTTGAAAAGCTCACCCATTTGAGTAACGTGAACCTTGACCCGGTTCGTGGCTGTTCATCCCTGTCAAGCTCCGCTTCTTCGAGAACACTCATTACAGGTTAGTGAGAAGGAGATTGATGCTAGACAAAACTCAATGGCGGGCGACTGTAATATCAACTGTGTAAATTGATGCAAAATTCAACTGTCTATAACAAAAAACATAACGGAAACCGATACGGAGCTACAACTGATAAGAGCTTTGTAGCAACGATATTCGAATTTCCTGCAGAGGTTTCCTGCTAGCGTCTTCGGCTTGGACTTAATAAAATTAAGTAATAAAAATATTACTTAATTGTAAGATTTATCGGTAAGTCCTGGGACTTCAGCTGTCCCTCAAATAACGGTTTCGTATACTACTTGTTCCGCCAAATAGCTATATAAACTAATGAGTTTTTTAATTCCCATCTTTTCCTTCCTCGTACCAGATTACCTACGGTCGCAGGCAAAGCGAAGTAGACGCAGCAAGGACACGATGGCTAGTTCACCGCACGGATCCCCAGAGTTGGTACGACATTGACGTTGGACGGGAAGAAACCGAGGTCTGAACGAATTTAGGTCGGAGAAAATGTTACCTAATTTTCGATAGGGGCTGCGGTCTGTTTCTGCGACCAAGTCCCGTAAAGAGAGACTCGAAAGCAAATGCATTCTGACCTCGTTCCGTGATACTGTTCTTCAACTTCGCCCGTCATCAGTCTGTAAATATGCCACCTCTATTGTAGAAAAAGTTAGTGTTTAATATTTGCAGTAGTAATATGATCATTCTTGCAGCGTCTGTGAACGTTAAAATCATCTACATGTATATTAGTGCACCTTTACAAGAAAATTACCTTTGCTCGATAGTACTAATCAAAGGAAATCAGTCTCGGTTGACTTGTTCGTCTGTGATAACGTTCTCAATGATAATTAATATCAAATGAGAAAACTATCGCATTAAATACAAAGTATACGGGCTTCACGGGCGTGTTATGTTCCGTTCTGTCTTGCTTCCCAAACTTTATGTCCATTATATACTGATATATATTGGACTATATTTAAAATGGATTCGTCGAT
Source organism: Varroa jacobsoni (assembly GCF_002532875.2). Taxonomy (NCBI): domain Eukaryota; kingdom Metazoa; phylum Arthropoda; class Arachnida; order Mesostigmata; family Varroidae; genus Varroa; species Varroa jacobsoni. Next base: position 1,107 of record NW_019213175.1, on the reverse strand, counting down.
TCCTAGCTCTTTCAGTGTATAGAGGAGAAAAGCGCAATTGATCTGTATGCGGTACGAACAAGTGAACAGAAGTTTAGGTAGAAACACGGCAGTGATGTTAATTTCAAGCCAAACGTACTAACGGATGGGCATTTTGTGCTCTGGTGAACTGTTGTTCAATGTAGCAGACGAAATCCAGCTGACCACTGAACGCTTAACGCGCCTTGGAGTCGAGTTATCGGTTAGGTTCTGCTGTCTGTCTAATTACTCGGATGTTTACCTTTTCTTATTGCAGTGGTATCCGTAAAGCATAGCCCCTCGCGACGCCGTCAATTCAAAAAACATCGCGGCGGATAGAGGCTTTACTTATTATGAGTTATTACGTAGGCGAGTCATCGAGCAGCGACCGAATCAAGTGCTGTATGGTTCGTTGTTTAGTAAATTCGTGTATTTCCATTGATGATTTTTAGCGTTTTTAGCCAATATGTTTATGCTTGTAACAATCATTCTACCAAAAACATTCGTTCGGTATTAACAAAAAAATGCTGAAGACTAGTGAAATGAGGAACGGAGATGAATAAAGTGTAAGGCAAAGACAATGAAACAATAAAACACCAACCAAGAACACATACGCGTACACAATACGTACATAGGAAAATCATAGGATTCAAAGCGATAACCTTATATTTTTTTAACACTCTTCGATTTCTTGTATATATATATATATATATATATATATATATATATATATACGTACACATAGAAAGATGAAAATATATAAAGAGAAACAAATAATTCTGAATACGTATGAATAGAAAGATACGAATTATTTAGAAGTATCAGACCGGATTCTGATCGTTCCCTTTTTGCTATGCAGTTAAATTGATTTCATTGGCCATTATTATGTTTAATAGATTTTTATGGAGCGTACAGAACTGGGATTTGGATGCCTGCTGCGGGCCGGCCTACAGTTTGACCGCACATTAGGGTATATCACACCATATAATTTGGCAATTAGTGCTTAATTATCGCAAATGGTCTCTACTGACGAAATTGAGTCGGCCGGCACCTTTCGGTTACCGTAATGGACTCATTCATTAAAAGCGCGTTAAAACCTACATACAAAAG